>NC_051163.1:152920690-153033150 GCF_013339745.2 Dermacentor silvarum | reverse complement strand
GCGATGGTGTCTTGCGTCGCTGGCATTTCTCACACGCAGCTACGTATCTTCGAACGGAGCGAGCAAGCCCTGGCCAAAAGAAGCGTCGGCGAATCTGGTCGTAGGTACGTGACACACCGAGGTGACCGGCAGTGGGAGGTTGTGAAGTTCGTGGAGAACAGCCGAGCGAAGGTGTTTAGGGATCACAAGGAGTAATGCTGGGCCGTCGGGGTGAACATTGTGGCGGTAGAGTACGTCGTCTTGAAGTGTGAATAAGCGAAGGGAACTGTCGGCAAGTGACGATTTCAGGCGGTCAATGATGATACGCAAGGACGGGTCACGGCGCTGCTCGTCGGCGACATGGACCAGTGGAAAAACAGAGAGAACGCAGGCGTCGGTGTCAGGCTCAGACGTAGAGGTCGGGTCTGCAAGTGGGTAGCGAGAGAGGCAATCTGCGTCCTGGTGTTGGCGTCCCGACTTGTACATCACTGTGTAGGGATATTCTTGTAGTCGGAGGGCCCAACGACCGAGCCGGCCAGTATGATTCTTGAGCGACAAAAGCCAACACAGCGCATGATGATCTGCGATTACTGAGAAGGGCTTGCCATATAAATATGGGCGGAACTTTGAAACAGCGCAGACAAGAGCAAGACATTCGTGCTCGGTAATCGAATAGTTGCGCTCTGCAGTTGTCAGGAGCCGGCTAGCGTAGGCTATAACGCGGTCATGTCCGTGTTGGCGTTGCGCTAAGACGGCGCTGATCCCATAACCACTGGCATCGGTTCGGACCTCTGTATGTGCGGACGGGTCAAAGTGGGCCAAGATCGGCGGATTGGTCAGAATCGTGATAAGGCGTGAAAATGCGGCAGCCTGAGGGGAACCCCACTGTAAAAGGCACGTCTTTCTTCAGAAATTCAGTGAGTGGTCGAGCAATTGCCGCGAAATCTTTCACGAACCGTCTGAAATATGAACACAGCCCCACAAAACTCCGGACGTCTTTGACAGACTGAGGTACAGGAAAAGCCGTTACTGCTCGAACCTTCTCTGGGTCGGGTTGTACTCCAGAAGCATCGACGAGATGGCCGAGCACTGTAATCTGTCGGCGCCCGAAGTGGCACTTCGATGAGTTTAATTGGAGCCCAGCCTTGCGGAAGACGTCAAGGATAGCTACGACGTGCCCAAGGTGCGTCTCAAATGCAAGAGAAAACACAACGTCGTCGTCGAGGTAACAAAGGCAAGTTGACCATTTGAAACCTTGAAGCAGAGTCTATAACCCGTTTTAACGTGGCGTGGGAATCACAAACTGAACGGCATAACCTTAAATTGGTAGAGGCCAGCTGGAGTGACGAATGCGGTCTTTTCTTGGGCTTGCTCATCGACGGAAATCTGCCAATAACCAGATCGAAGGTCAATGGACGAAAAGTATTTGGCACCGTGAAGACAATCAAGAGCGTCGTCAATTCGTGGTAAAGGGTAAACTTCCTTTTTAGTGATTCGGTTTAGGTGGCGGTAATCAACGCAGAAACGCCACGTGCCATCTTTCTTTTTGACGAGCACGACCGGCGATGCCCAAGGACTCGACGAGGGCTCAACAATGCCTTTGGTGAGCATCTTGTTTACTTCCTGGTGAATAACTTGCCGCTCTGCCGTGGACACGTGATACGGTCAGCGGTGAATGGGAACAGCATCACCAGTGTTTATCCGATGCTTAACAAGGGACGTCTGACCAAGTGGGCGATTGTCAGTGTCAAATATGTCGCGGTAGGAAAGCAAAAGGCGATATAGGGTGGCTGCTTGGTCAGGGCCAAGGTCCGGAGCGACCATGGGACGTAATGGGCCGTCGAGGTTCAAGGCATCTTGCGGGTAATCAGGAGGATCTGGAGACGCGTCGGCTGCAAAAGCAGTGACATGGTCGTCCGTCACTGACCAGAGCGTGGCCACCGCTATGCCTTCAGGTAACACTTGCTTCCTCAAGCTAAAATTGATAACGGGGAGAGACATCCAATTAGCGGCAAAGGTAACGACGGAGTGTGGCACAGAGACGTCACGCGCCAGGAGGACGTCACGAATAGGTGCAACGACATAGTCGCCATCAGGCACGGTTGCCGTAGAGGCCAATTCAACGAAGGTTAGGGCTTTTGGAGGTAACCGAACAAACGCTGTAGTGCAGAGGGTGTTCGGTTGTTCGGGGCGAACGTCGGAAAGAAGAGGAAGCTCGAGGCACAGCATACTGGTGGTGGAACAGTCGATGAGGGCAGAATGCGTCGTCAGAAAGTCAAGCCCGAAGATTAGGTCATGAAGGCAACTGGTCAGCACGGTGAACAGGACTGGAACTTGGCAATTCCTACGCGAGCAGTGCACATACCACTGACGGCAACAGTGGCGCCATTGGCGACGTGTATGGCTCGAGTGATGGCAGGCGTAAGAACCTTTTTGAGGCGACGACATAGGTTAGCGCTCATTATGGACACTTGGGCTCCAGTATCAATCAATGCCTTGAACGGAACACCATCTACGTCTACTTCAATTAGGTTCGCGTTCGTGAGGAGCATCAACGGAGCACCATCTACGTCTACTTCAATTAGGTTTGCGTTCGTGAGGAGCGTCAACGGAGGATTTCGACAGGACTAACCTGATGTAGCACTACCTCCAAGAGCTGCAAGGCCTAGATTTCTGTCCGGCGGTTTGGCAAGGAAAAGCGGCGAGGTTGGGGTGACGGGGAGAGACGGCGTTGAGGCGACGGCAATCGCCCGGAGGAGCGGCTGTCAGGAGCATCAGAAGTAGGGTACGGACGGCGAGGTGAGGAACGGCGAGCGTCGGCGTATGGGCGAGGAGCAGTGAATGAGCTCCAGTACAGCGGCATCCAGGTGGTGCAGCAGTGGCGGGATACGTGACCAACTCGGTGGCAGCGGAAGCAGATCGGTTTGTCTGGGGTTCGCCATTCAGCAGGATTGCATGGTCTGGGAGCAAAATACTGGTCATTAAAGGTTGTGGACATAGGAATGGGTGCCGAATCAGATTGGGAGACAGAGCAGGCGGTAGGGATGCCAAGGTTTGCAATTTCTTGCCGCACAAGTGCTTGTATAACGGAAATAGTAGGGGCTGCTGGGTCAAAGGTACCGTCGAGGGGTCGTGGATGAAGGGAGGCCGGACTCGCCGCTTCAATCTCACGACGAATGATACACGTGATAACGTTCTCTTGAAATGATTGTGTGGCAGGAAGAGCGGAGCAAGAGGACGTGGCAGGGGTGTTTGGGAGCCGGGAAAACTGTGGGACAATGCGGCGGCTTTTAGCTACCTCGAAGCGGCGGCATTCTTTGACGATGGCGTCAACAGTAGAAACGTCGTTATAGACGAGCAAATTGAAGGCGTCGTCCGCGATGGCTTATAGGATATGGCCCACCTTGTCAACTTCGGTCATGTGCTTGTCGACTTTCCGGCAAAGCGCGAGCACTTCCTGTATGTAGGAGACATACGATTCTGTCGACGACTGGACACGGGTAGCAAGCTCTTTTCGCGCAGCCTGTTGGCGACCTGACAGGTTGCCAAATAGGTTGCGAAGCCTCTCTTTGAAAGTGTCCCAGCTGGATAGCCCAACCTCATGGGTGCGAAACCAGACACGCTGTGTCCCGTCCAGATAAAAGATCACATAAGCAAGCATGATGGTAGGGTGCCAGTGGTGGCTTCGGCTAACACGCTCATACATGCTGAGCCAGTCGTCGATGTCAACGCCATTTTGGGCGGAGAATGTCCCAGGATCACGGAGACTAGGAAACATAACGTACGTTGTGATTGATGCCGCAGGTGTAGGTGGCGACGGGGTGTTTCCATCGGAAGCCATGGCTGAGAAGACGATGGTGCGGCCGCTTCGGAGCTCCGTGGCGAGGACGGGGAACGTTCCACCTCCACCACAATGTTACGCGAAAGACGAGTCAGCAAGACGAGAAACTATTTACAAGTTGTATTTACAACAGCGGTTGCAGCGCTGACCGGTTAAATTCACAGCGCGAGCCCAGCTTGTTCTTTGTCTTGTCTCGAGTGATTGCGCCCGCGCGCCTCGTTCAAACAATCAAATACCACACGCGTGTAGCAATATACGAAATAAACCCATAACATTGCATTGTATGTAGAAGTTTTCAGCATCATATCTCAAAGAGTACAGATTCCAAAGAACTTTTTTTTTCTCAAAGACCCACTCCTTCCCATATTCATGCCTCCTGTGCTGCAAGCTGTTAAGAAATTCCTCAATTTACCACAAAACATGCCAGCCAGCTACGTGCACCATATATGCTTGAAACCCTCCGCCCTTGAGAACAAGTGGAAGGGTCAGACGCTGGCGCCCTTGGCAGTCGGTGTGCGAAACGCAGCAGCCGAGTGACATTCCTGACATTGGAAAGAGTAGTAGAAGAGGCCCTGGCTTGGGCAGGGCATGCAACTCTGTGTACACTGTAATTGGGGCTTTTTATTTAGGAAAATGGGCATCAATAAAACAACCAAGGCACAACACGATGCTTATTCCCAATCATTTATACATAAACGTTCATATTTAAATTCTTTGGCATGTCCTATTGCATTGTATCCTGAAACGAATTCCTGAACTCGTTTCGCTAGAAGCCATTGCTTTGGCCATTAGGCTCAGGCTGGCCCTGGTTGTTCCATGGTCCTGGTCCCTGAGGTTGGAAACCAGGCTGCCACGGATCTTGCCACCTTCCGTTTTGACGTGGGACGCGAAAGGGATGATGCCCATTGAAGCGTCTGGCCCTCCAGTTGCCCCTGCGTGCCTTCGGTCGCTCGGATGGTGGGACCTCGGTGGCGTTCTTGATCACCTGCACAGAAGCCAGTGACAAAGTTGGAACTGTTGGTGACAGATAAGCCTACTCTGATGGGTCCAGCGGATGCCTTGGCAAGCGCCGAGAGTGAAGCAAAAAACGTTGAAATTGTGGTGGCGCTGCCGTCGCCTTATTCTGAATCTGCGGCCAATAAACAAACGTTGGCTCCGGCCGTTTCGGCAGCGCTCATTGGCTGAGGCGAGCTCACGGGCCAAGTAGCTGTAGGCTGCTCGACGCACCGTCATTGTTGCGTTGTTTGAATTCTTTCGGCCGCTATTTTTCCATTTTATTTACAATAAATCGATGAGGTATAATATCAGTGTTGCCGCCACTGAGTCCGCCTGTAAAAGCTCCATGCAGCTGAGCTAGGGTCTCCAACGCGGCAAGTGTCCGGCCGGTGGGCGGGGCCGCTCATTCGGGAGAAAGCGACAGTAGTGCCACCAACCTTTCATTAAAAAAAAAAGCTTCAGTGAGGAGCCTGTGTTGGACCCACTCCCCCAATCTAGCACACTCTGACTCAAGGCCTTTCAGGTGCCACTTAATCCTGTCTATTGAAAACTTACTTTCAACAGATTTCTTGCATCTTCAGAATTGCAAGGTCTACAGCTGAGATTAAGAATTCTCAATTCTGTCGTGAGTTTTGTCAAGTTTACAAAATGTGGATTCCGCGCGAAAACTAACTACAGGAACATCAACAATGTGAACATCAACTATTCCGTGTATTGAAAAGCTTGAAAAAAAAAAATCACTTATCCAGCTGGTTGAAAGTTATGCCTGTGCAAGACATTGTGAAAAACAATGAAAAAGTGAACCTGCTAGATACTGACACTGAGCACAGACACCCAGCTCACTCATTTAACTGAAGCATTTTGCATATGTTATCCAAAATTGCAGCACAATTCCAATCATAAGTTTTTCTACATATATGCGACACATTTTAAATATCATTACTTTCGTCAGTGCTTTTGCTGTTGATGCACTATCTTGGTGTACACAATTGTGTGCACAGCGTCTGAAGGGGACATACACAGCAAAGGGCTCCAATTTTTGTTCTTTTCATCACCTGAACGTTTTGCACCTGTAGTTGGTGCAAAGAGAGCAGATTGGAGTGTTGAAAGTTGTATACCCACGTGCTCTCGATGTGTTGCAAAAATCTTATCTTATTGCTTTGTTGCAACAAAAACAAAGCCTCAGAAAGTTCAATAACATCTGAAAAAATAATATTATTATTACTTTGCAATAAAGTTGCGAGCATGACCAGGCAAGAAAGCTGAAGCTTGCAGATTGAGGGCAACTTGGCCACCTCATACACAGGGCAGCTTCATAGCAGCTGATTGAAAGCATGCATTTTACTCAATGCAGTTAGCAAAATCTGACCCAACTCTATTGGAAAGAACACTAATCGACGTGCCAGACCTCAGAAGACTTCTGCAGTTCTGTCGGGGCAATACCTACTTCATATTCCAGAAGAACATCTCCAAGCAGGTCCATGGAACAACGATGGGTGCTTCGATTTCAGTCACTAGAGTCTCGCGCCCTCTCCAGCTTCACACCACGTCCAAGGATCTTCCTTTGGTACGTGGATGAATGCTTCACCACGATCAAGAAAATGGCTTTGAGGGCATTTCTTTTGAATCTCAATAGCATAGAACCGGCCATACAGTTCAAGACGAGGAAGAAGCCGACGGCCGTCTGCCTTTTCTAGACACCTTAGTAAACTGCGACAGTAACAGAATGTCGTTCAGCGTATTCAGGAAGGACATGCACACCGGCATGTACCTCAACTTCAGCTCCGTGCACCCGGCCTGTCAAGAAAAGTCAGTGGTCGCCTCCCTTGTACGCCGTGCAGAAGACCTCTGCTACTCAACCCTGGAGGACCGAGCAGCTGATCTGGCTACTACGTGACGTGACCTATCGTCTTCGGGCTACCCCAGTTCGTTTATCTGAACTATCGAAAATCGCTTAGCTGATACAGCGCGACAACAGCCCCAGCGACACGAGAAAAGGATTCCAATACCATACGTCCTCAGCATAAGCGAAGTCGATGTCACACATGTCCCTACGCGCAAGCTCAGACACGCAATGGTGACTGTGAAAGACAAGTTTGTGAAAGAGAAGTTCCCGGGGGTCTTGTACAGGATTCCTTGCGCTGGTTGTGAACACGTGTACATCGGTTGAAACGGGCGATTTCGGAAAAAGACTAAAACAACACAACTATGATGTCAACAACAAGCACGTGGCAACAAACGCGCTGGCTGAGCACGCAGTGACCACGGGCCATGGCATTGACTGGGATAATGCGAAGATAATTGGAAAAGAAGAGAACAAGACGGTAAGGCTTTACCTAGAATCCCTTCATATCCAAACGACAACAGACACGCTTAATCGCAACTCAGACAATCTGCCCCCGATATACACCCGATGCTCACGTCACATCAAGAAGCGTATATAAACAACCTTCACTTTAAGTTCCCTTCATTGTGAACAAGGCTCCCGTAGCGGGGCTGAAACTTCTTTTTTGTTTTAAACGATTGGTCGGTGCTCGATATTTCCTGCCATTAAAAAAGTTAAATTATGGGGTCTTACATGCCAAAACCACAATCTGATTATGAGGCACGCCGTAGTGGGGGACTCCGGCAATTTGGACCACCTGGGGTTCTTTAACATGCACCTAAATCTAAGTACGCGGGTGTTTTCGCATTTCACTCCCATCGAAACGTGGCCGCCGTGGCCGGGATTCGATCCCGCAACCTCGTGCTCAGCAGCCCAACACCATAGCCACTGAGCAACCACGGTGCCCTAGCAAAAATTCTAATAGAAGTTTGTATTAGTCTAATACAGTTTTGTATTAGCTGTATTAGTTTTGTATTAGACTAATAGAAATTTATTAGAAGTTTGTATTGGTCTAATACAGTTTTGTATTAGTTGTATCAGTTTTGTATTAGACCAATAGAAATTTCTATTAGTCGTACTGATTTACCTATAAGACCAATAGGCCCTGTATTAGTCTTATGCAAACAGTGTTGCGTGTCTACTAGTATCTCTGTTAGACTAATAGTCTTACTATTGGTCTTATGCAGATTGTTGCTGGTCTGATACAACATGTATTGCTGGATTCCACAGCTCGTGTTTGCTGGTGAAAGTTGATGAAAAAAATGACTAGCGGACCCCTTGCTTGCATGGAGAGGTGTTTCTATTTAATCATTGAATAATTAAAAATCAGGCCTGCTGTACAAATGTGCAGCAGACTGCGTTCGCACGTTTGCATTAGTTTCAGCGCACTAAGCTAGTGAAACTGGCCATCTCTCGGCGACATACACAAAAGCGACGTGCGCCAACATGGTCTTGCCAATTTTGCTTCACTGAACCTCGTCGCGATTAGTCGTTGAGGAAACAGCTAGTGTTTACAGCACAGCGAATACTTCCCCATGAAAAAAAAAAGACAAAAAAAAAAACCGAATTACCAGCTGTAATCTGCAAGGCAGAATCGCGCTGCCCGGTCAGCTTACGAACGACGGTGCAATAGTACAGAACACCCATGGCAATAGCAGCAACCATATTTGTTTGCGGCTGAAGTTTTGTTAGTGTCGTATTTTTTGTTGAAGTGCGCAAAAAGTAAATGTAAAAACTTTTAACCTAAATTACTGACTTGATACCGCATATAAAAGGCCGTAATATTTATTGACATCAAAGAGCAGTATCGCAGAGAAGGGAACACGGCGGTTGGGAAGGGTATAAAACTGCGACCGTAGTCAGCCGTAGTTGCGCACAGCACGTGTGCAATGGCGGCCGCCATGTCAAGGCGAGGCGTGCGTGTTAGTGAATGAACGATGTGTTTTTAAGGAACCCGTGGTGTTAGCGCCTGCGCAATCTCATTCGTGCAGTAATATAATTGGATAGTTTTATCTATGGATGCTGTTAATACTTCAAAACAACGCAAGGCAACTGTTTTACCCCTGTCCTTCGCGGCTTTGTGGATCTATCAGCGTGCATCGATGTGCAGCGTTTTCCCCGGCGCCGATTTGCCATTTCGAGGTAATTATACTTCTTATTTATGCCTCTGTAGTACAGTATGAAGCATTTTCTTCTTTTTTTTAAAATCCTGACGGTGGACGTAAGTACAGTGCTGTCGGGCCGATAGCTGTGTGCGTTGCAGCAATAACATGCCTGTTTCCGACAACGCTGTGCAAGATTTCTGTCTAGAGTTCCTTATATTTGTCTACAGTTTCGATGGAACATACATCTTATGTTGATTTTGTGTGCTTTGTAATTGTCCTGTCACGTCAGGTAACGTCATTGTTTGTTATAAATATTTTGAGCTAGCATATATCAACTGTCCTAAAATATTGCCGAGCCGCATTTATTCTAATTTGGAAGCAAGTATTGCCAGCTTAAACGTTTCGTGGTAGAACTAGCACCCCTGCTTTCAACTGTTTCTATATGTGTGTATTTTTGTACCCAGGTTTTTTTAACCACTTCATCAAAAGGACGTCCTCTGGTGGAAGTCAACGAAAAGCTCTCTCAATCAAGATTGCTGACCTGACGAAGATCTCGAAAGAGGAATCTGTAAAAAGATATGCTGTGCTAATAAATGCTTCTAGAAATTTTACCTGTTTTTCGTTATCTGGTGCATTGGCAACATTTTCTTTCACAGCAATAGACTTATTAGACTAACACTAATAGGCCTATTAGACTAATACACTAATAGACCTACTAGACTAATACACTAATAGACCTACTAGACTAATAGGCCTATTAGACTAATACACCAATGTCTATTAGACTAATACACTAATAGACCTAATAGACTGTATTAGTGTCAATAACCTAATAGGCTATTAGTTTTTGTATTAGAATTTTTGCTAGGGGTAGCTCACTTTAACAGCTGCCGAACTGAATATCTGACAGTGCGGCCACTTTAACTCAATAGACTTCATGACTGCCTAAACTGCAGTGATTTACTTTGTACCTGTCTGTCAACGTGTAGCTCTCCGTTTTGTAATGCGAGATTTTCAGGGCAATGCAGGTTCAAATAGCGCATTCTTCTTAAAACCGTGATGTAAAGCTGGTGCATGAAACACACGGGCAACGAATTGGCATGCCGCCGAGCTGCCAGATGCTTGGCACGGCTCGGCTACAGTGGTTCGACTTTAGTGCGAAATCTAGGCAACGCAATTTCCCGTGCAATCATGGAGGACTTGTTCAAATATCCCGCCAGCTGTGCCGTCGGGCACGTTGCAAGCGTCTGCCGCCAGAGGCACTGGCCGCACCCCCCAAACATGTGATTGGTTTGATGCTATCGTTCATCATGTTTGAAGCAACAACCTCCTCAGTCGTTCCTTCTGCGCAATGGATTTTTTCAGTGGGTTTAGTGTGCTTTTTACGCTGGCACAGTGAGCACATTTCATGTGTGAAAGGACAAGATGCCGGAGCACCTTGTTGGGGAAAAGCTGAGGAAAAAGACCTACCATTGACATCGGTTTGCAGCATGTAGAATGCAAAAGTAAAATGCGGGGTAGCTTGAACTAAAGGCGCAAGGCTAAAGACACAGCGGAGCTGATTGGTTCCTAGCTGGTCGTGGCTATACAAAGTGATGCTAAGTTATCCAAAGTAATGCCAAGTGATGCTAAGTTATACGAACTGTATAAGCATTTCCTCGTGGTCCGTGGCATCGGGAACGCCTTGCGAAGCACTTGCAGTCCGAGCACGAAAGCTATCCAAAAGCTATGTACAGTGTACAGGCAGCAGACGGAACGCCAGGATGACATCACAGTGAATGTGCAGTAGTGTACAGCTGGTGGGAGCTCCACGACACCGTGTCTGTGTCGGGCGAAGTGAGCGTGGACCTGCGCGAGCGGTTACCAGGCAACACGAGGTGACATCGCTACTGCTTCGGCGCATGCGTAGCTAGGCGAGGTTGGGCGCAGCTGTGGCTTGGTTGTTGCTATGCAACGGCGCAGTTTTCTGCGGACTTCGAATGTTTCTCCTCCAGCTTTAACAGCGAAGCTGTTGAAACTGCTGTACAGCTATATCTTTCAGTACATACATCTTGCATAGGACAAGGCAAGATGTATGCACTGAAAGATACGCAAGGTAATGATCAGCAATTTCAATAACATAGTAAAAGCAGTGGAAGAATTCTATGCTGACCTGTACAGTACCCAGAGCAGCCAAGCTACCCTCATTCGAAGTAGTGATTAACAGGATGCAGAGGCTCCTATAAGGAGGGATGAAGTTAGAAGGGCCTTGAAAGACATGACCAGGGGAAAAGCTGCTAGAGAAGATAGAATAATAGTCGATTTAATCAAAGTTGGAGGGGATATCATGCTTGAAAAGCTTGCGGCTCTTTATACGCAATGCTTCACGACTTCAAGTGTACCAGAAAGCTGGAAGAACGCAACATTGTACTTATCCATAAGAAGGGAGACGTTAAATAATTGAAAAATTATAGACCCATCAGCTTGCTCTCAGTATTGTATAAAATATTCACCAAGGTAATTTCCAATATAATCAGGGCAACACTTGACTTCAGCCACCAAGACAACAGGCTGGCTTCAGGAAGGGATATTCTAAGATGAATCATATCCATGTCATCAATCAGGTAATTGAGACATATGCAAAGTACAATCAACCTCTCTAAATGGCTTTCATAGATTATGAAAAGGCATTTGATTCAGTAGAGATACCAGCAGTCATAGAGGCATCGCATAACCGAGGAGTACAGGAGGCATACGTGAATATCTTGGCAAATATCTACAAGGATTACACAGTAACCTTAGTTCTCCACAAGAAAAGTAAAAAGATACCTATCAAGAAAGGGGTCCCAGGCAAGGAGACACAATCTCTTCAATGCTATTCACTGCATGTGTAGAAGAAGTATTCAAGGTCTTAAGACTGGGAAGGCTTAGGAGTGGGGATCAACGGCGAATATTGCAGCAACCTGCCGTTTGCAGACGACATTCTCCTATTCAGCAACAATGGGGACAAACTACAACATATTATTGAGAACCTTAACGGAGAAAGTGTAAGAGTGGGCTTGAAGATTATTATGCAGAAAACAAAGATAATGTTCAATAGCCTGGCAGGATTCAGGATCGCCAGTCAGCTTCTAGAGTCTATAAAGGAGTACGTTTATCTAGGTCAATTACTCACAGGGGACCCTGATCATGTGAAAGAGTTTTACAGAAGAATAAAATTGGGTTGAAGTGCATACGGCAGGCATTGCCAAATCCTGACATTAAGAGACAGGAAGAGAGCGGTGTGGATCAGAGAGCAAACGGGGATAGCCGATATTCTAGCTGACATTAAGCGGAAGAAATGGAGCTGGATAGGCCATGTAATGCATACGATGGATAACCGGTGGACCATTAGAGTTACAGAATGGATACCAAGAGAAGAGAAGCTTAGTTGTGGATGGCAGAAAACTATAGGTGGAGTGTTGAAGCTAGGAAATTTGCAGGCGCAAGTTGGAATCAGCTAGCGCAAGACAGGGGTAATTGGAGATCGCAAGGAGAGGCCTTCGTCCTGCCGTGGACATAAATATAGGCTGATAATGATGATGATAACAGTTATACGGCTGCAAATGTTCCGAGGTGTCATGTACAGGAATCGACATATTCGTACATCCAAGAGGCATTGGTGCTCCGGCTCAAAAAAGTGTGGTCTCAAAACCTTCCTGTCAGCGGTTCCCTCCTGCTCGAAAGCATAAGGACTTTGCAGCAATTGGTGGCTGTCAAGATTTAAGACCTGCAACAGCAGCAAACACATGCTGTGGAGGATTGGCAGCATGGGCAACTTCTACAGTCTCTGGCAAACTACCGTATTTATTTGAATATAAGGCAAGGTTCTTTTCTCAGAATTTTCTGCCTCGAAGTCACCCCCCGCCTTAACACTTTGAAGGTTTTTGCCGTATCTGTACGGCGGCGGTTTTCTGTCCCGCAAGGTCTTTGCCGTACGGGTACGGTTTCGATCCTCCGTTTGAAATTTCGCGCCATAATGACGATGCATGCTTACCGGGAGGTGCTGCCACCTTTTAGGACTTACAAGAAGCGTTTGACATTTGTGCTACTTTCTTGCGGAGATAAACAGAACTGATTTCTAGTTTCAGCGCGTGCGTCGCGCAGACTGCGGCAACACCCCTCTCGCTGTTTCGGTTTCGCCGCGTGATCGCAACAGAGGCGCGCGAAACATTTGAAGGGGCGGCGGAAGTTGATTTCTACCTTTATTGGCGCTGCTCTTAGCTTGTTTATCACCGTCGCTCACGAGGTATTCTCGCTCTCTGCGGCAATGCGCTTTCGGTTCCACCGCGTGATCGCAATGGAGGCGCGCGAAACGTGAGTTTTCTCTCCGTCGGCACTGTCTTGCAATGGCGCTGAAGTTGATTTCTATCTTGATTGGCGCTGTCTTAGCTTGTTTATCAGCGCCGCGTGATCGCAACGGAGGCGCGCCAGACGTGAGTTTTCTCTCTGTCGGCACTCTCTTGCAGGGGCGGTGGAAGTTGATTTCTATCTTGATTGGCGCTCTTAGCTTGTTTATCAGCGTCGATCACGAGGTATTCTCGCTCTCTGCGGCAACGCGCTTACGCGGTTTCAGTTCTGCCGAATGATCGCAACGGAGGCGCGCGAAATGTGAGTTTTCTCTTTGTCGGCACTCTCTTGCAGATGCTGCGGAAGCTGATTTCTACCTTGATTGGCGCTGCTCTTTGATTGGCGCTACCTTGATTTGCGCGATAAGGCGCTGTGCGTAGAACCGTGTTTCAAGGAATACCCCACTGAAATATTGTTACGCGCTATGCCGAGCATGGAAGAATGCGCCAAAAAGGCGGTGAAGACGACGATCGGGGCAGCGCTCGTGTTGTTGTTCTGCCATCTTGCCTGCAGCCGTCTCTCTTTGTATATATCGTGTAAATATAATTTTCCTATCCCTTTTGCTACTCACATCCCCGTGGCAATATTATGGAACATTTGGAGTTCTGAGTGATGCCGACATCAAAATACTGTTTCTAATTTTTTTTCACTATTTATTCCCGACTTTATACATTTTGTACATTCAATATCCACAATAAACTAATTTGACCCCATCTGGGAAAGTTTTTTCAAAATAATTCGACCTTCAAAGGGTTAAAGCGACTTTTGCCTTTAGGTGTGGCTTCACAGCAGTGCGCGCTGTGATGCCGTGAAGCCACACCTAAAGGCAAAAGTCACTTATGGTGATGCCGTGAAGCCACACTATAAGGAGAAATGCATGCTGCCCTGAAGCCGCACCGAAAGGCAAAATTCTCATATAAGCCGCACTACGCGTGTTGAAGCTCCCTTCCGTGCGCAGGCAATGCTGCCAATGTGGGACAGAGTGGCGCCGAGGACCATGCTCGCAACAGCCTCTTTGCGGAGACTTTAGGGTAGGATGGATGGATGGATGGATGGATGGAAAAACTTTATTTTGGTCCATTGGGTCGTGCTAGTTTCCTAGCCCAAAGCGGGCCGCTCCCACGTTGGGACCGAAAGGTCTAGCCTATCGGCCACTTCGCGGGCCAGTTGGACTGCCCATAGCTGTTCATCTAATATGAGACTGCATAGAGCTGCGTCCCACCGCTCTTCAGTTGTCCTTGTCGCTGCGTAACGCGGAGCAGCGCCAGAGCATATGACTTAGATCTATGGTGCCGTTACATTTATCGCATGTCGTAGGAGTAGAGATCTCCGGATAGATCTTGCTGATTAATAAAGGGTTCGGATAAGTTCTTGTTTGTAAGAGGCTTAGCGTAATGGCCTGAGCTCTATTTAGTTTACTGTGTGGAGGGGGGAAGACCCTGCGTTGTAGGTAGAAGTGCTTGGTTAGCTCGTTTTACGTAAAGTACAACGAGCTCGTTTAGAGTAGGATGGTGCAGCGAATAGCCTCCCCTTCCGCAGATTCTGGGACATTGACAGCAATGTTGCAACATGTCCCAACTTAACTGATGATGGCATTGTTGGTGCTATTGCATCGCACCCATCGCTGGGAGCATACGATGAGTAGGAGGATGGCAACAAGGCAGCTGTGCCGTGCCCAACAGTCATAGAAGCTACAAAGGCACTGAATGTATGTGCCTGTTTGTGATGGGAAAGGGATGTTGAAGACGCTGAGACCAGTATTAAACAAATTTGAGGTCACAGTTGTCTCGTCCAGGCTGCCATGGCGGCAGACTAAAGCGTCTCACTTCTTTCAACGCACTTGAAAATAAAAGCATCTTCGGATGCTTTATTCACTGAACAGTGCATCTCAATTTTTTCCGAGTAAGTGGCTGCAAATTTCTTGTCGCCTGTTAATCCGTACTACCAGTTAGCACCTACTTTTCCTTCATCCCCACCAGGTCCGGCTTAACAAGGTTCCACTGTACATGAATTTGCCTAAAGTTTGTCCTCCTGGCTTCAAATGGCTTTGTGACTAGGCAAACTGATTACTTGCAACAAAATACTGCATTATAAATGACACAATTTGTGCCAATTATGCATGTTCTCAAAGTCTCATTGCCCTGTGTGTTTAGAAAAATAGGACTGCTTTGATATTGAGGTCAATAAGGCAGCTAAAGCGTAGTAAAGAAAGCTGCAAAGATTGTGAAGTTGCAAGCACCAAGATCAGAGAAATCTTTGTACCGACCATCATTCCCATTACAATGAATGATCACAGCAACAGAGTTGGTCACATTACAGTTGACTTCTGGTGATTCAACCCTGATGGGACCAGCGAAAGTGATCAAATTATCAGGTGAGTCAAATTAAACAAGATGCAGAAAAAACGCCATAACAAACCACTGATTCATTTGCCAGCATTTACCCAGCACTTGCACCTCCCCAAATCAAATGCGCGCCCACTTTCTGTATGTCCAAAGTAGAAAACTATTTACCCTTTTCGCGGAGCAGTTTGTTCTAGAGAAACGAGATGGCGCTTACGGCGGCGCGCCATACGTCTCCTCAGCGACCGCACACTAATACGAAACCATTACCGCTTCTACCTTGCTTCTGTGCAATCAGCTGTTGGAAATGCAACTGAGTTTTCGCTAACGCACTGTGCTCCAATCATGCTGGATTGAATCATGTGGATTGAAGACGTGTGCAGTAGTTGGCTGCAAAAATAGTGACTGGCATTTCAAGGAATGGAATGAATATGTGGGGCCAAGTTGGCGGACCGCTGCTGCAACTGTCCGTTTATGTTTTCGGCACTTCGAGATGTACGGATTTCCCCGAGGATACAGAAATTTGCTCATCCACCAGCCTTGTATTGCTATCCTTCAAAGAAAGGGCTTCAGCCCCGGTACGTCGGCAAGAGTGAGTACCGCTCGTTAAACAATGATAACGGTAGTAGCGCCGCTTCCTGTCATAGTAGGTTTTGCGCACAGTATCTACACACATCTACACCAACCAGTGCGGAAACTTACGCCCACTCTTTCGCCAACGTGTCAAGAATACGTGAATTGGCGCACACTTGAATGCATGCGCACTATATACGCACAATTAGTGAAGGTACTACACCGATAGCGCACGAATAGTCGAAGCTGAATGTTTCGTGAAGGTCCACAAGAGTAAGTGAGTTACTAGCGATAATACGCATTTGCTACAAGGTATTACAATGTGTAGAACAGCTACGTTTCAAGCCTTGTGTGCAGCAGGAACAAATCTAACGGAACTGAGCACACCCACAAGCGATTAGGCAGAAAATAATCAGATAGTGGCCGCACTGAGGAACCTTACTGAGTCAGAAACGTGACAAGCCGCTGCTTCAAAATATTTGCCAGATAAAGAACGAAGACCAAGACACCATAGTCGTGAATCAATTCATGAGCGGAAAGTTTGGGTAGCTTCGAATACATAATTATCCCCGCTTTTAGAGCCAGCACCATATACACTGCTCGCGCCGTTTGAACATAGCTTAATCAACTCTGAAAGCGCTTTTGCATCTTCTTTGAAACTGGCCAAAGCTTAGTGTCGTCCACCCAGTCACTGTCTACGATATCTCCCGAAACAGCGGTTTGCTAAGCCGCACCGGCATCATACACATCCATTGTAAACACGGAGGCAACGGAGGCAGTTGAGGCAAGCAATGGATGCGTCACCACGTGATCAAACATGGCAGCGCCCACGGGATCGCCGCGAAAAGGGTTAATAGTAGAAATGACATTAAAGCACCTAAACCAAGTACAAATCTAACGCGCACCCGATTTTTTAGCAATAAAAATGCCCAAGGGTCTAATGTGTTGCACGACGACGGCCAATTTCCTCAATTCAGCATCGCTGCAATACACGTATTAGGCAGAAAATCATACGAACACTGCTAATGCGGTTTTGGTTTCGTATCGGACCGTAACTACACAGCCAATTTTCGGCCAAGTTTTCTTGAAGAACCGGTGCGCATTAGAATCAGTTAAATAGTGTACTCAGCCATTGGGAGCTGTGGTCATGCGTGAAAATATGCACGTTCGATGGGAGATTTGACGCGTGTTCAATGCATTCACTGTCCCCTAAGCTACGCTGAGACGGACGCTGCCAGTAAGGGGGACGCTATTGGGTCACCATAGGGGTCTGGCATGTGTGTACCGACTGGTCTAGTTCGGATTATCCGGCGAAGGGCAATTTTGGGATCTAAACGAAAGTTTGGGCCAACAGAATTGCATGGCCACTGGCCCGGACCTTCATTGACAAATTGAAATAATTGGAGTCCAATTAACAGAAGTCTACTGTAGTAGGAAACTCAATAGCTCCTGCCACAAAACTGTCAGTGGTGCACCCTTGGAGCTCACCTCTTTCTTGACTTCCTCATCACATCCAAGGATGGTGCTGAAGGAGAGCTCGGCAGGAAGCATACTGCATTCGCTCGCACTGTCCTCGTCGGTCGCATAGTCGAAACCATTCTTTTCAGCCAGCATGATCTTCTTCTCTTCGCCCGTGATGTACTTGTGACTGAAAACAAACGGGCAGCATGTACAGAAATGAGGTGAAAAAAGTGCATGGTATACCTCCCAAAAAGACCATAACTGCATCAAGTTTAAAACATTCTCTACCATAGAACCATGGAAGAGCTTTCGATGAAGTAACAGACGAGTAACAGCTCACACCTGCACTTACCTGTTCAATCACACTGGCTGAACATATAAAATTAGGTCTTGAGTATTAAACCAGTCAGAAGACAAAGTAAAGAGAACAGACGTGGCACACACAATGACTGGACTAATAACTGTCCAGTCGTTGTGCGTGCCACGTCTCTTCTCTGTGCTTCGTCTTCTGACTGGTTTAATATTCAAGAATATATACCAACTGACCCAGATCGCAACTCTAAAATTAGGTCGTGCATTTATCACACTGTAAAACTCTGTTACAATGTACTTCTGTAAAAAGAAGAGGCCAGGACACCGGCCAAAAGGCTTTAAAGGGCTCCTGAACCATCCTTCAAGCTTGGTGAAAAAACAAACGCTATCCACGAAAAGCATACGCTGCTGTGAACATATCAGCCATATTTTGCGGTCGTTCGTAGTGCGTGGAGCTTCCAAACGGAGTGCAAAGTTACTTTTTTCTCATCTTCTTTCAGGGGTTTTACGTGCCAAAACCAATTCTGATTACGAGGCACTACTACTACTAATATGTGGACTGTAACTTTTTCTCAAACAGTCTTTTCAACAGAAGCCTGCTTCTCACTTATTCCAGGCCCTATTATTTCTTCATATGGCATATTCCCATAAGTGTGTCGGCCAACAGCTGACATCAATCAAGAAGGGTGTTTGTATCAGTGCACTACTTCGTACTGTTACTGTGTATATTTATTGACTAAGCTTAATAAACAGGCTGAAGTAAGCGAAAATCTGCTTTCTAATTCCAATAAGAATTACGTACTCCCGAAAGTAAGCCGACTATCGTCTGCTTATGCTACACCATGACCGCCTATGCAGCAGTCCAAACTGCTTATTGGTGTCGTAGCCATCCAGTCTTGCTAATTTCGATTAGTTTTGAACACTCAACTAGCCTCAATGACGCGAAAATCAGACCACACAGATGCTTGCCAGCGCGCGCTCACTCCTGGGCGCTCCTGGCTAGGCGCCTTGGCAGACTTCGCTTCGTAGGTAGCTGTTGACAGCGCTTCAAAATGCGCAAGTTGGATGTGGCTACTATCAGTTGGCCAAGCCAGTCTGCACCACGTATCACGGCCAGACTGGAGCACACGAGCGCAAGCCTGCACTCAAGCCTTGTCGTGCACAAAGCAAACACTGCGCATACGCACTACAGTTGCATGTAGCTGCAGCTTGCTACGTAGCGTAGATACCGTGGCCGCTGCAGGGTGTCGCGACAAGTCCACTCGCTTAGCGTGCTGTGGCTTACTGAAGGCAACCGCATTTGGCACATAGAAGGCACCAAAATCGGAAATACACCCAGGTGAAAATTTCCAACTGGGAATGCAACTGGTTCCAGTTAAACTGGTTTATGGAACAATTCCCAGTTGGTTCCCATTGAAACTGGTCCCAGTTGGTCCCCGTTGCAACTGGTCCCAGTTGGTCCCCGTTGCAACTGGTCCCAGTTGGTCCCCATTGCAACTGGTCCCAGTTGGTCCCCATTGCAACTGATCCCAGTTGGTCCCCATTGCAACTGGCCCATGCAGAAGCCTATCAAAAGTGTATTCTGCTGATGGATTTCATACAACTAAGGCAGTTCAGCTATTATTGCTTAATTCCCTAGCCAAAATTCTAATACAAACACTAATAGCCTATTAGGTTATTGACACTACTACAGTCTGTTAGTGAAAGAAAATGTTGCAATGTACCAATACATAACGAAAAACAGGTAAAATTGCTGAAAGCATTTATTAGCACAGCATGTATTTTTACAGATTCATCTTTCGAGATCTTCATCAGGTCGGCAATCTTGATTGCGAGCTTTTCGTTGACTTCGACCAAAGGGCGTCCTTTTGAGGAAGTGGTTAAAAAACCTGGGCACAAAAATACACACATATAGAAGAATTAGAATACAGAATTACCAAACTAATTTTAGGACAGTGATATATGCAAACTCAAAATGCTTATCATAATAAAAAATGATGCCACGTGACACGATAGGACAATTATAAAGCACACAAAATCAACATAAGATATGTGTTCCATCGAAACAGAAGGCAGATATAAAGAACTCTAGACAGAAATCTTGCACAGCGTTGTCGGAAACAGGCATGTCATTGCTGCAACGCACACAGCAATCGGCCCGACGGCACTGTACAGAAGTACTTACGTCCACCGTCAGGATAAAAAAAAAGAAAACACTTCATACTAAGAAGAATAAGAAGTATAATTACCTCAAAATGGTGAATCGGCGCCGGCGAGAACACTGCACATCGATGCACGCTGATAAATCCACGAAGCCGCGAAGGGCAGGTGTAAAACACTTGCCTTGCCTTGTTTTGAAGTCAAAACAGCAGCCATAGATAAAACTATCCAAATATACTACTGCACGAATCAGATTGCGCAGACGCTAACACCACGGGTTCCTTAAAAACACATCGTTCATTCACTAACACGCACGCACGCACGCCTCGCCTAGACATGGCAGCCGCCATTACACACACGTGCTGTGCGCAACTACGGCTGATACGGTAGCAGTTTTATGTCCTTCCCGCCCGCCGTGTTCCCTTCTCTGCGATACTGCTCTTTGATGTCAATAAATATTACGGCCTTTTATATGCGGTATCAAGTTAGCAATTTACATTAAAAGTTTAACATCTACTTTATGTGCACTTCAACAGAAAATACGACACTGACGAAACTTCAGCGGCAAACAAATATGGTTGCTGCTATTGACCGTCGTTCGAAAGCTGACCGGGCACCGCGATCTGACGGCTGGTTGTTCGGGTTTTTCTTTTCTTTTTTTTTTTTTTTTTTTCGTGTGCTGTAAACACTAGCTGTTTCCTCGACTCATCCCGACGAGGCTCAGTGAAGCAAAATTGGCAAGACCATGTAGGCGCACGTCGCTTTTGTGTATGTCGCTGAGAGATGGTGCGCTGAAACAAATGCAAACGTGCGAATGCAATCTGCGGCCCAATTGTACAGCAGAATTTTGAATTATTCAGTGATTAATTAGAAACACCTCTCCATGCAAGCAAGCGGTCCGCTAGTCTAATTTTTTGTCGATTAACTTTCACCAGCAAACAAGAGCTGCAGAATCTAGCAGTACATGTTGTATATGACCAGCAACAATCTGCATAAGGCCAATAGGACCTATTAGTCTAATAGAGAAACTAGTAGACACGCAACACTGCTTGTATAAGACTAATATAAGTCTAATACGCACGGCCTATTGATCTTATAGGTAAATCAGTACGACTAATAGAAATTTATATCGGTCTAATACAAACGTATTAGACTAATTATTACAAACTTCTATTAGAATGTTTGCTAGGATTGCTAAAACTGCCAAACTTAATTACTCAGTATAAGTAGGACTAGCTGCTGCTGTTGTCTTAGCAAGCACTGCATGTTACTTGCTTTCATTTAAACTTCTGGTCAACATTTCATTTGGATTCAAACTGGAGCCAGTTGCTACCAGTACAACTGGCCATTGTTTAAGTTGGTTCCAGTTGCTACTGATACAACTGGTCAAAGTTCCAGTTGGAATCCAACTGGAACTTTGATTCCAGTACAACTGGTGAAAGTTCCAGTTGCCTCTCTACTGGGACCAGTTGATTCCAGTACAACTGGTGAATGTTCCAGTTGGATCCCAACTGGGTCCAGTCACTCCCAGTATAACTGGAAATTGTTCCAGTTGGATCCCAACTGGAACCAGTTGCTACCCAGTTGCTTTCCAACTGGGACCAGTTGGAGTGTAACTGGGACCAGTTGGTTTCCAGCTGGAACCAGTTCATCCCAGCTGATCCCAGTTGGATCCCAGTTGGAAATTTTCACCTGGGCAGTAAAATCTCGTTCATACGTTTTGGAAAAGAACATGAGAAATAACATACTAAATGGGAAAATATACGATCAGAAGTAACTATAAAATTTAACAACCCAACTATAGTTGCCATCTATGTAATGCGAATCATTGCACAAATTGTTGCGGCCCGAGACGCCAACGCGCGTTCATTTTGTGGGCCCAAAACGACCTGATACGCATTTTGTTGTTTTCCTATTGCGCAGTATTTTAAGACAGCGACGGGAAACCGAAAAGAAATGAAACTGGTGGGCGACGCCTAATGCCACCGGAGCGAAATGTGATGCACACATCGCACTGCCTGCAGCAGGGAATGGCGGCGCATTTGGGTTATTGCGTACTAAAAGCGTGCAGCATGCTTCTAATGACACTACACGCTGTGAAACAGATAGGTGAAGATGCGTATGGCAATGGGGTTAGTGGCATGCCTGTGAATGCGGCGTGTGACGACCTGGCACAAGATTTGCTGCTACCGGAATAAGGAACTCAGTCGCGCCAGCGTTTTCACGCGAGACGGACGGGCAAGTATTGCGGGGGAGCTACCGTAGCGGGCAGCTACTGTACTCCATAGTGCGCGCCTCGCGCATTTCCTTGTTGACATGGGACCTAGCGGCCACAAAACGTATCATACGATCCCAGTTTAACGATGTACTGATCGTGGCATTGAAAAATAATGTTTTCCAGGACCGTATGAGTAAGCATAACTCTAGCTTTTTTTGTGTTCTCAATTGCGAACGTCTGCGCCGGGAAGTCGTATGCAACGGGTTCGCATCAACACGAGGTTCTACTGTAGTGGAGTTAACGTGAACATCCAAAAATCAAATTTGAATTGCGCTTCATGGTGACGTTCAGTAGGCAAAGCATTGTGGGCACGTCCCACTCCCCCATAGCCTTCGCAGTGCAAGGCATCGAAGAACGAGTGGGAGTACCGCTAAGGGATCATAGGCGACCTTTGACTGCCAAGAACTCTTCTACTGAATGCATTGAAGTACTCTTTGTGGCAAAGTATTTCTGAAATAGTCTACTTCAACTTCAAATGTATTTCTCAACTTCGTTACGAAGTGGTTCAGGGCCCCTTTGAAAGCGTTTTAACATGTCGTAGTGGAGCCTTGTTCACAATGGATTCTGTATGTGGCACATCGTAGATTTTGATTAGTTACATGGTACTTATGTACTCTACTAAGTCCCTACGGCCCCAAATGAGGTCACCAATTTAAGCATATATAGTTGTTAAAATGACGTATCTTTCTGAAACTAGAAAAGTTGTCGCAGTTTCACCTGAAAGGCGAAGCATCAATTGCGATAGCAAAATTGTAGAGAGCTATACGGAGTAATGATATTAGCTTTATCAGCTGTATAAACTTGGACATGCAGCAGCACCGGCAACACGCAGAACTGTTGTCGACGCCGTCGGCGTTTTGCCCGCGTTCGCTCAAAATGCGTGCGGTGTTGGTGACTGTTGCCGGAGCCTCTGATATAAATAGGCACTTAGTGCCGCAGCTAAACGTCGCCTCCTTTCCCTCCCCCTCCCCCCCCTCCCCCACGGCCTCTCGCGCGTCGGAAGAAGGCGCGTTTGCTCTACATATATGGTGATTGTAAAGGAGGAAAGAGACGCCTACTTCTGCAGCCCTTAAGCGAGCACGGCGCAGAACGCGCGTTTGTTGTTCGCCATGCGTTCACTCCCCGTGAAAGCGCGTGCCCCTCGCGCCCTTTCACTCGCACATACAGCGTTCGGCGCGCGGTGACGATTTCATCTCCATTGACGTCATACGGAACCTCACGGCGACGGCGACGCCGACGGGCAGAAATCTGCTTTTGAGTGTCCACATAATTGCTATCGCAATAATAAGTCGCATTTTTAGGTTCTACTTTGTGCACTTTGCACGACTTGGCGCGTCCAGTCCAGCCAAAGCAACAACAGTTACATTCAAAGATGGCGTCCTCCAGCAAAAGCATGTTTCTTCAACCTTGCAGCAAGTGATTCCTTCTTTTAAACAGCCTATGGGGATTTGTTTACGCTGCACAGCTGGGGAAGTATTCTGAACAGATGTACCAATTACAGCCTGCCTTGGAGCAATGCTTTTTATGTGTTGCAAGCCTTTTCAAAAGTTTGTAGGTCAGACATGCATACCTGCCAACCTCGCAACATGAAAATTCCGGAGACAGCCGCGCGAGGGGGGAGGGGTCGAGAAAGTTTTCACCCCCCCCCAAAAAAAATGTTGCTGCCGTACTAAACGGCGCACATGGTACAGAGTCCATACTTGTCACGACTCCGCAAAGTGACAAAGCATAGAAACTCAGTCGTGTATGATCTCGGAAATACTTACAAGTACCATATTTTCCGATGTATAAGACGCATTTTTTTTTAACAATTTTTCGGCGGAGCATCTGATAGAATGGTGCGACAGATGTACATTTTATTTTTCCGGAAAAACTGCCGTCAAAATCGAATGCGATGTTATGGCCACGCGAAGCGCACTGGTTTGACTTAACTGCTCCGGCTTCTGTGCGCGATATCGAGGTGCTGGGTTCTTTCAGTGATCGAGTTCCCGAGCGCCGTGCGAGGACGGAGCAGCAACGCAAGCGGCGGCAGGACGACCGCGAGTCGACCGACCCTGAAGTCGTCGCATCTACAGATCGGTATCAAGATACAGCACACGCCGCTGAGCAAGCTACGCAGTTGCTATCCGAGTATAAGCCCCCCCCCCCTACCTTCCGCGCTAGCTCGCCTTCCTGCTTTCCTCCCTTGTGCGAGATTCGGCTCACCATCGAGGCTTTCACTCGCACATACAGTATACGATATGCGGGGATGATGTTATTGCCCTTGCACTTTATACGGAACATCACGGCAACCACAATGGCAGAAATGCGCCTGGAGCGGAAATATATGGCACTCATACGCTTGCGCGTGACCCGCGTTCACTGAGTGAAATATCACTGTTATTTATTTTTAAATCGCTTACCGAACGAACAGCTGCGTCTTATACACCGGTACGACTTATATACGTCTTTTTCCAGAAAAACTGCCGTTTTGAGGGGGGATGCGTTTTTTACAAAGGTGCGAGTTATAGACCGGAAAATACGGTACTCATTCTTGGCTTTTGAAAGTGCCATCGATCGTTCTAACTAAACTCAGGGAAACAAAGAGTAGTTCGGCATTCGCACTTCACTCGACAACCTGACAAAGCCAACTGACGCCTAGCGCACTCACGGTCATATAACGACTGGATTGCTAAAAAACACTCGACCCAGCCTGAGACACGCCAATCCAGAAAATCCAATATGGCAGCACCTGCCGGCTGCTCGCGTTCGTGGTTGTGCCGGCGGCCGCTACCATGATTCACGGTGCATGCTGGTGACAAACTGATCCCGCACCGCTTTTTGCATGGTTATATTACAGGCCAGAAAGAAGAAAAAAAGTGGCGGCCACTTTCCAGGAGACTTGAGGTCGTGTCCGTACAATCGGGCGATGCGAGAAAACTTCGGGAGGCTCCTGGATAATTCGGGAGAGTTGGCAGGTATGAACGTGTATAATTTAAATGTAGAAGCTAGGCTGTAATGGACAACTCGGGAAACTAACGTCGATGTATTAGATAAGGGCCTGTCAGTCTTATTCACTAATGGCTAACAGCACGATATTTGACTGACGAAGAGATTCAAGCGCTTTTTCAAGACAGTGATGCACATTTGTCATAATCAAAAGAAACTGAAATTTTTGTCGATGATGGCAAAGGTTGTTACGCTGCAAAGATTGAGAGCAAAAACGGTGTGCCCATGTAGAGGTCGACAAACATGACCCACGACCAGCAGCAGCTGCACACCCCAAACAGAGAAACAAAGCATACATATTCTAATTTATATTTGTTTCTGCAAGAAGCCACTTCGGAGGAACTTGGCTGGTCAATGTTACAAACTTGAGAACTCAAAATGGGCTTCTTATTATTCCTATCAGGTTTTCAAGCATCACCAATGATGATATCGATGATGAACTCCAGACGTCATCAGATAGGACAGGGCAGGTCACACACTTTCCTATTCTTGAACGGATGATGAACGTTGGCACAGATATCCAGGATGCCTTACCTGATGCTCCCTTACAAGTTGCAGAGTGATATATGGAGAACATTTCATGCAGCAGCATGTTTCCGCCTTCGCACTTGCTGGCGGCTCTGAGAAGCTTATAAAATGTAATGGAAGGCACACTGAATATTGACCACATAGCTAAATGTGCGCTTAAGAATGCGAAAGTTTAGATTTCTGCTTTTTTTTTCACAATGCAAAAAGCTTGGATTGTAATTTTTTTTATGTTACCATAGCATCAGGCACACTTTTGGGGTGAACGAATAGCCACATCATATATTTAGAAAAAGTCAAGCTAAGAAACAGAGCATGTAACGACCTGCACTGCAGCCCAAATAATGTGACAAAAAAGAACAGCTATGAGAAAACGGCTCTCATAGTCTCACCTTCTCTTCAGTTCTCTAAAAGACACCAAATTTGTAGCCTTTGGTGCATTTTGTGATGCGGGACTTCTTGGACATGTGGCCTGTGGTATGGTGTGCCTTCGTTCACCCTTATGGATTTCACAGAACGAAACCTTCCCAGTTTAAAACTTCGTATTGGTCCAGGGATTGAAACCGGGACCAATGCCTATCCGGGGTGGCCGCTCTACCACCTGAGCTAACCAGGAGGCCAGCTGATTAAAGTACGAGGCGAGTTTCTCTTGTAGCGTCAGGTTTCCTTTGTAGTTTCCTGCTACAGTCAGATGGATGTCCTTGTCAGGCAGACCTTGCAGGCTTCCGCAGAACCAATTTGCCTAATTCAGTGTCGATCGCTTCAAGCTGCCAATTAATTCGCCCACACGCTGCAATCACCTGGCCTCCTGGTTTACTCAGGTGGTAGAGTGACCACCCCGGAAAGGCGTTGGTCCTGGGCTCAATCCCCGAACTAGGATGAATATTTAAACTGCGAATCTCCCTGTGGAAACCATAAGGGTGCGTAGCTTATGCTACAGGTCGGGTGGATGTCAATTTTCTCTTTCATAAACTTTCCTCCACCACCTTATCTGCTTTCACAGAACTGATTGGCCTGCGCAAGACTCATGGGGCATAATACTGAACAGAGGAAACTTTTCGCCAAGGCCACTTACCCTGCTGGCATTTTGCTGCCCCATGACAGGGCAGCGTGCGTGAGGAGCAGATTGGTACAGAGACGCACAGCCAGGGGCAGCCAGTGGATTCCGTCTCCGGCTCGATGCTCCAGCAGCATGCGCAGGTGGTAGTGGATATCCACGACATCGATGCCGAACTTGTCAGCTGTCTACACAGTGGACAAAAGGAGGGCGCACCAAAGTGTGCCAGTGTTAGAACAGATGGGAAAGCAATAGCCCTCAGCTGGGCAGAGTGCTTGAAGAAGGCACTGAAAAAATCAAATGCAAATCCAATTATTGGGTATAACGACCAAAGCAATACACACAGACTCCGAGACATAATTGCCGCTAAAAGGACGAGCACAAACCACAGACACAAAACGAAATGAACACGACAACACAGGCGGGGACCTTTTAGCAGCAATTGTGTCTCCGAGCAAGTAATAACTAAGCCAACCACAAGTTATTCTGAAACACACAAGCATACCTGCTAACCTGTGAGGCTAAAAATTCATAAAAAACCCAGACACAACAGGGGCGGAGGGGGAGGGAAGGAGGTGAAATAGCAGGCATTTTTCTAATGTTTACCCGGAGCGCACATGTGTCATGGGATACATATGCGCTACATTAACAACTATTCACCTTTAGCCATAGTACATAACCATCGTCAGCCTATTTTTATGGCCACTGTAGGGCGAACGCCTCTCCCAGTGATCTCCAATTACCCCCGCCTTGCGCTAGCCGATTCCAACTTCTGCCTGCAAATTTCCTCAGTTCAGTACATACGTAACAAGCACAAGTAGTTTATAAATTACTGCTATTCATTTCAGAGACATTACTGTTGCCCATTTGGCGTGTTTTAAGAACTTATCTCAAGAGACTTGTTCAAAACAACTGTCCCCGTGGCATTGGTGTCTTGGGCTGTCACGAGAGGGCAACGCAGATACCATCGCAATTTTTTTTAGATGGACTTATTTTCTTTGTGATATTACACTGCCACATCACTGTACACCTTATTTGTCGTAAAACATAATGCAACATTTGTAAAATTGTAGAGCGAGCTCAAATTTGTGAATTTAACAAAAAATTGGGAGAGTTGGCAGGTAAGCACAGGCTTCGAGGGACACCGCAGTGTGGGCCTTCGGATTAATTTGACCACCTGGGGTTCTCAAAATATTATGCAGTTCTTACGTGCCAAAACCATGACCTGATTATGAGGCATGCTGTAGTAGGTGCCTCGAATAATTTGGACCACCTGGGGTTCTCTCAACGTGCACCTAAATCTAAGCACACAGGTGTTTTTGCGTTTCACTTCTGGGGTTCTTTAATGTGCACCTAACTCTAAGCACACAAGCATTTTCACGTTTTTTGCATTGAACAGCAAATATGGGTAATTGATTGAGGGAAGACAAAGATTAAGCAAGAAAATATTTTAACAATAATATGAATTTGGGCAGGTCATGCAAATTGTAAAGCAGTAAATAGACGTCAGTCAAGTTAACGGAATAAGGTCCAACCAAGAGAACAGATACAAAATTAGGGATTGCAGAGCGTTAGATGGTAAGATACAGCCAAGATATTTACAGGCATAGGATGACGTCAGCTGGTGGAAGACCGGGGAGACTGCTTTCGTCCTAACAAAGCCAGGTTATGGTGATATTGGCAAGACTATGCTCCTGGGGCTGTCCTCTGCAGAAGTTTGTGTTACCATGAAAGTGTTTCATGCCGTGCTCAATGAAAAATCAGGCGCACTGTACGTATGCCATGCAATAATCATCGCTGAAATCGAGCCCAGCATCGCGAGCCAATAGGTTGTTGTCAGTGTCGTCAACTCCATTGCGACGAGTGTTGACGATCATCATGTTTACAATTCGGTGCACGCTTTTCCTTCCGCTTTTGCACTGCCGTAGGCTCTGTCTTGGCTCTGTTTCTGGCCGTGCGTCTGCGTTTTCCGCAAAAACATCGTCTGCGGGCGGTGTTTTATCACCGGCGGCTTTACAGTTCAACTTATATCCTTCTCTTCCGTGTCCCTAGTGTGTTTGTTACAGAGAGGTCACGTGAGTAGAGCGTACCTCTTTGCAGAAGGAGTTGGCCTCGAGGACATGAAATCTCAGCGAGTACTTGAGGAACTCGAGCTGTGGTATGAGGAATCCACCGCGCACGTCTTGAGCCAGAGGGGCTGCCGTGAGCCAAATCACCAGAGAACTCGGCGGGAGTATCCGGTTGAGTTCGCTGAAGAACACGGCCAGGTTTGTCTTGTACTCTTCGACGCCATTGGGCCCCCAACTGCGGATGAAAATCGTGGCCTTGTGTGAGTACATTTCAAAAAGGAAAACCAGCAAGTCTGCGCAGCAAATAATCATGGAGAGAATGGCAATGGAGGCAGTGTTAACACAAGAAGAAAATGACGAGCACCTAACTATTATGCCCATGTTGTTGACCTAACCTTGATATAATTAGCACTGGTAATTACAAATTATTGAACAAAGATGTAAAACTGAAATGCTTCCTGCATCAATGTGTAACGAATACATGCTTGTAATAAAAATGGGTCTAGCCAAGGTGTTTGTGTTGGATGCAGCTTCACAACAATGAGGCTTGATTGTTATAATTTCATTTATTTATTTATTACCGTCAGCGTGACTACCAGGCCTTGGTAACATGATATTAATGTTTATTCAGCCTTGATTTATACAAACGGTTTGGCAGGTCGCCTCAAGTCGAAATGGAGAGATTTCAGGCAGTACACAGTAGTCAGCAACTAAAGGCACTATTGCAAATGCATGACTATACAAACGTATACAAAGTCACACAGGTGGATTAAGCCACAGCAGTGAAATTTTTAGAAGGCTAATTCACACTCAACAGTGCAAAGGTCATGTCAGGCAGTAAAAGGTTCTTAGAACATAGTAAATCTTTACAAAATAATCATATCCTGTGTAAGATCTCTGAACACGGAATTTCAAACGAAAGTCAAACAGGCACGTGAGAAACTAAAGAGGAAGTATTACAAAAATGACCACAGAGAACAGTTTGAAAGGACACAGCATCATTAGATGGCAAGTGCAAGTTCAAAAACAGGTCCAAACTCTTCGGAGAGTAAGGATTAAAGGCAACACTTAAATTAATTAAATTCTGGGGTATACTTTCCAAAACCACAATCTGATTATGAGGCATGCTGTAGTGGGGGGAAGGCTCCAAATTTTGGCTACCTAGGGTTCTTTAACGTGCACCCAATGCACAGCATACACACGTTTTTGCGTTTTGACCAGATCGAAATGCAGCCGCTGCAGCTGAGGTTTCATCCCACGACCATGTGCTTAGCAGATCAACACAACAACTGCTATGCCACAACGGCTGGTTATGCACCACTTCAAAGTACAGTTTCCAGAAGTAATCTTATTGTGTCAGGGGACAGAACAGTTAAGGAGAAAGCTGATGCCTCATCTAAATATGCTGTAAACAGAAGGGTACTGCTTTGGGCTAGTTGGTAACAATTAATGATGAATGTTAATTGCGCACCACTTGAAACGAGGACTAGAAACGGCAGACACAAGTGCAAACTTTCAACTGGTTTTAATGGCAGGAAGTCGTGTGGTTTTATATATACATGTGGTGAAACATGAAGAACATAAAATATGCATGTGTTCTCAACAGAACAGACTTGTACACGTGCGTTCACAATAGCAGGATAGCCAGATAAATTCTAAATAATAAGTAAGTCTCAAGAAACACATATCGATATCCTACGCATCTGTCACCCAGAAATCGCAAAATTTGGCCCCATTAAGATAATTAAGCACTTTTTGTGACAGACCCAACGAAGCCACACTGAAGCAGTTTGTCCCAAGGTGTAGAAATTCTGCCGCTTCAATTATCTCTCGTGTCGTCTGATTATTTGCCTGGCTATAACCTTGTAGTCATCGCAGAACAGCTGACAACCGCAATCCCGACAATGCAAACCCAAAGCTATCAATACGTGCATCTAGTGTCTTATTATTTATGCTTTATCTGGCTGTCTTGATACTGTGAATGCACATGTACAAGTCTGTTCCGTTGACTACACATGCATATTTCATAACCACATGTACGTATAAAACCACTCAACTTCCTACCATTAAAACTAGTTGAAAGCTTACACTTGTGTCTGCCGTTTCAAGTCCTCGTTTCAAGTTGTGCGCAAATAACATCTATCGTGCTGTAAAGAAGCACGCGCGAAATTAGCTTGAGCATTCGATGTGAAATCATAAAATGCAAGTTGCATAAAACACAAGACAAACTACAAAGTTGATTGTGATTAACAGTGCTACCTGTCTATTGGTGCATGCCGGTGCATTAAGGTCATCAACGATATGTGCCAATTAGCATGACGTACGTTCATAATGGGGAAGTAGTGAATGTAGAGTTCTGAAGAAAATTCATGCATTGTTTGGTTCGTGACCATTGTTTGGGGATAAGATAAGCCCAATAACAGTTTTTCCTAAGTGTCAGCAAACTGACTTGCTTGCCAGTGTGGTTGGAAGTGCCACTTTACGACCACTTCCAATTTCTGCCATGTAACAAGACAGCCTGCTTAACACAAAGCAGTGCTGCAAGTCACGTTTCTTTTTAACTGCCTATGTCACATTAAAAGATTACCTATTTACTGAATTCTACTGTGCATTTTTTTTCAGCAGGAATGTACTAAAACGGAGATGCGCATCGAATATCAGTATGAAATCAAAATGTAAACAGTGATGAGGTAATGCCATTGGCTTTAAGAATTTCTGTAATCCAATTACAATCAACAGGTTGCTGCCACTGTGGAAGCTGCAGTAGCTTTGTGCCTGCTCTGCAAGTTTTTTAGGCTGCCATGCATGGTTTGCAAGACATGTTTAAGAAATGCGGTACTTGAAATTCCGCACACAACACCGCAGATGAGATGTGCTTGGCTCTTCCCAGTGATAACGAGACCTCCAACAGCCACGAGTGATGCCTAGTACATTGTAGCTCATTGCAATAAATTTCTTTTTAAGCAACTTAGAGAGATGTTCTTTTAACTCTAAATGGTTTTAAAAAATTCTTATGTCTCAATTTTTTTTCTGTTTGTATTGTTCTCTCATTGAGTGTTTCCTCATTTGCCCTTTCACTTCAATTTCAGGATAGCAGACACTTTGATCAGTAGCAAAACTTCCCATACTGTTGTAGATAATAAAAGAAAAATTCAAAACAAATGGCCATTACTCCCTGTCTTACTGCTAAATACTGATGTAGGAAAAACCAGGGATGTTGAATGAAGTATCGAAAATAAACTTTGTTGAACTTGAGGGCACTGCATTTCTCGCATCTCGCCGTGATAGAGGCTCATCTTTTCCTGTCAAGAGCTGTCGACAACATTCTTAACTCGTGTTCTAGTTAGCACAGGATTGCTGCAGCTTACCACCCCCAAGCATTAAAAAAAAGATTACTAACAGCTGCAAAGACACAAATGCATTGTAGCACATGTAGGTGAATCCCATACTAATTGACCTTCCCATTTTTCCGTTACAATGTCGCCAACTAACAAAGAAGTGTAGAGGCCTAAGCCATTTAAGAGATTAAAAGGCAGACACGTCAACCAGGCATTAATAGCTCCAACAACAAAAGAAACACAGTCAATACCGCATCAGGTTCCTGTGAGCATTAATTTGGCACAATATACAAACTTCTGCACGTTCCTGCTTTGACCATTGTCACTTAGTTTTAATAACACTGCTTTTTCCAGTTTGTTATACTGAAGAGTTTAGTTCTCAATTAAAAGAAATAAAAAAAACTTAGCTGCAAGAACAGAACCTGTAGGTTCATTATCTCAATCTCACCCAATGCGAGATCAAATGATAGCACGGAACAACTATAAGCTATAAATAGATTTTTAAGCACACCGCAAAGGCGCCATATTTTCCTCTCGGCTGCCACCAGAAAGCCACCTGGCCGAAATCACCGGAAAGGAGCCGCGCTCTTACAGAGCTACAAGCCCCCCAAAGTTTCATTAGTCAATCATTTCAACAGACTGATTGAAAACCCAGTGAACACACAACTTCTATGCTAAATCTAATACACCACTTGACCCCTGCCCGCCAAGAGAAGCAACGACATTTGGCTCAGGTGTTTGTCGCGCCACTGAAACGTGCTACAAGTTTGTTTTGCGAAAGAAATGCATGGCACAGCGCCACTGACCGTGTGATGTCCCAGAGGCAAGATCCAACGATGACTACGTCTGGCACGAATTCATCGACCATGCCTTCCAGGATTGCTTTGACGTAATCGTTGTAGATTCTGGTAAGGAAGTAGAAGGCAATGGTCGTCTTGTGCATCTTGAACAGCCTTTCCTCTTTGTAATCACGACCATTGTGCTTCTTGCCATGACAAACGAGGATGTCTCCGAAGCAACTCTCTTCCATCTGAAAGGTTTTGTTTTTTGGTTTTTAATCAAATCTTTACCAAGGAGAACGTTAGGCTCACACAGAACGACTGCCAACTAATCTGTAACAGCTCTCTTTCACCTAAAAAAACAATCATCTTTCTTTTTTTTAATAACTCGGCTCATTAAATCTTATTCCCATTGCATGCTAAACTTTTAGGTTAGTGGTGAAATCTGGCTGACAAAACATTACCCACTGTGAGAGTAAGTGTATCTGAACATAAGAGGAGTCAGCTGCTATAGTACAATTAGCAAGAGTGCATGAAGCCCATGAAGTTGCATGAGAATAATAAGTGGTCAGATTTAACAACCAAGAGCAACAGCTGGACTAATTAACATGAAGCAAAGCAGGGCTCTGTAATACTTTGGCCACTTTAAAAGGCACCTAAATCTGATGGTGAGTGCCACCCGATGCGCTAGAACAAGTCTTCATGTTTAATTTTTTATATATTGCTATACTTTGCTCGAGAGAAGAGAAAATTGTAGTTCATTGTTCAATTTTGACTGGTTTCGCTGATCGATGCGTTGGACAAACTCGTTGCGCACCTCGTTTTTTTTTTTTTTTTTTTTTTTTTTTTTTTTTTTTTTACACAGGGCCCTTTTTTTGACAAGCGCGCGTTGCTTTTGGGAGCATGAGTCGGCACCTATTTTTGAGGGTTACCTATAAGCATCGCCACACAAAAAAGGAAAGAGCAAAAAAGCCTTTTTTTTGTGCTTTTCTTATGCTTTCTTCAGCTGGTTCTTTGTGCCTATGTGAGGCGTTTAGCAAACAACTGATGAGCGATAACGCGACACAAATATATCTGGTTTCCTGATCGCAAACCGCACCGCGATGATCCGGCGCGAGCAAGTTTACTTTCCGCTGGAAGGTTAGGGATGTGTATACCAGATCCGAGCAGGCACTCAAGTACTCTCAGCCAACTACTGCACCCTGAATAAGTGGAATCAACCATCGACCCACGAGCCTTCTTGCCATACCGTCCCGCTGGGCACTCCCCACATCCCTCACCACGACCCCCTACGTCGTTGACCCGTCAAGAGCTTGCAAGCCAAAAACGAAACTACTGGGAACGTGCTTGAGTACTTGTTAAACTCATATGAGCCTTAGAACGCGATAAATGCACTGCCCACTTGACTATTGTTCATGGCCAAGACACCAGAACAAACCCGCCGCAGGATATATGAAAAAGTATAGAACGGCATGTACTCAATCGTTGAAGGGACGCTTACCTTCAATTTTAACTTGTGGTTTGAGATAAACTGATCGTGCTGGTAGATGCAAATCATGTCTTTGTAGATGGCCCTGACATCTAACAGGGGTAGAGCAAGAAGTAAGCGCTTGAAGAAAACGGAATGGTACGAGTACTTACTTGAGCAGCCCATCAAAACAACGCGCTTGTTTTTAAGCAAGGAGCGCACATCTTCGCTCATAAACATTACCGGCATCTCTAAAGGCGGGAAACCATTTACTGGACCAGGGAGTGCAGGAAAACGTGCTCCGAACGCTCGAACGCTGCTGCTTCTTAAGAAACGAGCGCAAAAACACAAGTACGCAGACGCACACTGCACGCGCTGTCAGGTGATTGCGCGATGATCGACATCCGGATATCACCGCGACAGCATGGAGCAGCACCACTTTGGTGACGTAACGTACCGTCACGAAAACTCGATAACATTTCTTAGTACTCAAGGCAGATGCGATGTTCCTGTAAAGTGGCAACTAAACTTACATTAAGCATAACTTACAATAAAAAAATAGTTCCGTGTTATTTACCAGTTCCGTCTCTTTTCCATTTCACGTATAAGCTGCATCCCTTTCAAGGAAAAATTGACGTAGCCTCCGAGATAAAAACTCCAAAATTAAATATCTTTAACCTATAAATTGTTTATTTTTTCTTTAGTTTTGAAAGTGTACACAGCTTTTTTGCGTTCAAGTCGACACCGCAGCATTGTAGAGCACGTGCTATCTACTCCGGGCTCTTCGATTTGACGCCGTGAAAGACCCCTGCCACTCTTTCACTACAAATTTTAGAGCTGTTGTGTTTCTGACATGGTGGCGATGACGTCAAGGTTGCGTGTAATTACTTTTAGTAGAGCCTTCGAGACTGACTTTTGACACTCCGAGGGGGACAGTACGTCGCGCTGTAGGAGTTTATTGTAGCCATATTTGTAGCGGATGACACGAAGCTGCGCTTGATTATTAGCAGTGAGGAGACGGCAGTGTTTCGCACTTTCATTAGAGCATTCTGTCTTGTCGACGAAAAGACGTGGTCGAGGCGGTGCTCACTTCTTTCCTATCGGATGTAGCTACGTTTGCATGAACCCTCATCGAGCGAGTCGACTCAAGGTCGGGATCAGACAGTTCGACTTTACAGCGTGTTCGTGAACTAGTACCTGACAGGTCGAGATTATTGCGACAGTCGGCGTCGAGTACAGAGATGAGACAACGCGCCCGGTTAATCGCTACCGGCTGCGAACTACCGACACAACGCGTCCGCGTTTGCACGTGCTCTTTAAGTAGGTCGGGCTGGGTCGACTCGACGCTCGCTCAAACCGACCGGCTAGCGCTACATGAGCGCAATAGGCAAATCTCAGCCCGACGAGAGGACTCTAGCCACTTTTGCAGGGTTCATGCAAGTTCATGCTGTATGAGCAAGTTGCTTAGCTGAACCCTTCGTCGACTTCGATTGCCACCGTATACCGTTCGGTGAGAGGGAAGACGCAGAGCGCGCGTGCTACCATTTCACATGTGCGTTCGTGAAAAATGCTGTCTGTTGCAGCACACGAGACAGCTCGCTCGTCGCTGTACTTTTCTCGCCGATTGGTAAATACCACGTACGTGGTACTTTCGTAGCACGGCATGCAATCCGTGACATTTTGCAACACCGCTCACTGCATCTGTCGAAAACGGGTACATGAAAGTATGGACAAGTCGAGGAGACCTAGAGTGTCGTATTGTGTAGAGTGTAGGTTGCAGCCAGGGCTCTCCGACGTCGTCGTGGTGGATCACTTAAGGCTGATTCACACTACGCCGACACGACAACAATTTTGGTCTGCCGACTGATAACGACATCAGTTTCCATGACCGAACTTTCATCATCAGCATTGGCTCGAGCGTCGTCGCCAACTATACTCTATGGTCGTCGCCTTCCGCAGCTGGCTCGTTGGCGCCCTCGGTCAGCGCTCGTACTCGTGTTCTGCACGCGCTCGTGCCACTGCTCCCGCGCGCGTTTCACGAAACTATCATCAGCATTGGCTCGAGCGTCGTCGCCAACTATACTCTATGGTCGTCGCGTTCCGCAGCTGGCTCGTTGGCGCCCTCGGTTAGCGCTCGTACTCGTGCTCAGCACGCACTCATGCCACTGCTCCCGCGCGCGTTTCACGAAACTATCATCAGCATTGGCTCGAGCGTCGTCGCCAACTATACTCTATGGTCGTCGCGTTCCGCAGCTGGCTCGTTGGCGCCCTCGGTTAGCGCTCGTACTCGTGCTCAGCACGCACTCATGCCACTGCTCCCGCGCGCGTTTCACGAAACTATCATCAGCATTGGCTCGAGCGTCGTCGCCAACTATACTCTATGGTCGTCGCGTTCCGCAGCTGGCTCGTTGGCGCCCTCGGTTAGCGCTCGTACTCGTGCTCAGCACGCACTCATGCCACTGCTCCCGCGCGCGTTTCACGAAACTATCATCAGCATTGGCTCGAGCGTCGTCGCCAACTATACTCTATGGTCGTCGCGTTCCGCAGCTGGCTCGTTCGCGCCCTCGGTTAGCGCTCGTACTCGTGCTCAGCACGCACTCATGCCACTGCTCCCGCGCGCGTTTCACGAAACTATCATCAGCATTGGCTCGAGCGTCGTCGCCAACTATACTCTATGGTCGTCGCGTTCCGCAGCTGGCTCGTTGGCGCCCTCGGTTAGCGCTCGTACTCGTGCTCAGCACGCACTCATGCCACTGCTCCCGCGCGCGTTTCACGGAACTATCATCAGCATTGGCTCGAGCGTCGTCGCCAACTATACTCCATGGTCGTCGCCTTCCGCAGCTGGCTCGTTGGCGCCCTCGGTTAGCGCTCGTACTCGTGCTCAGCACGCACTCATGCCACTGCTCCCGCGCGCGTTTCACGAAACTATCATCAGCATTGGCTCGAGCGTCGTCGCCAACTATACTCTATGGTCGTCGCGTTCCGCAGCTGGCTCGTTGGCGCCCTCGGTTAGCGCTCGTACTCGTGCTCAGCACGCACTCATGCCACTGCTCCCGCGCGCGTTTCACGAAACTATCATCAGCATTGGCTCGAGCGTCGTCGCCAACTATACTCTATGGTCGTCGCGTTCCGCAGCTGGCTCGTTGGCGCCCTCGGTTAGCGCTCGTACTCGTGCTCAGCACGCACTCATGCCACTGCTCCCGCGCGCGTTTCACGAAACTATCATCAGCATTGGCTCGAGCGTCGTCGCCAACTATACTCTATGGTCGTCGCGTTCCGCAGCTGGCTCGTTGGCGCCCTCGGTTAGCGCTCGTACCCGTGCTCAGCACGCACTCATGCCACTGCTCCCGCGCGCGTTTCACGAAACTCATCAGCATTGGCTCGAGCGTCGTCGCCAACTATACTCTATGGTCGTCGCCTTCCGCAGCTGGCTCGTTGGCGCCCTCGGTTAGCGCTCGTACTCGTGCTCAGCACGCACTCATGCCACTGCTCCCGCGCGCGTTTCACGAAACTATCATCAGCATTGGCTCGAGCGTCGTCGCCAACTATACTCTATGGTCGTCGCGTTCCGCAGCTGGCTCGTTGGCGCCCTCGGTTAGCGCTCGTACTCGTGCTCAGCACGCACTCATGCCACTGCTCCCGCGCGCGTTTCACGAAACTATCATCAGCATTGGCTCGAGCGTCGTCGCCAACTATACTCTATGGTCGTCGCGTTCCGCAGCTGGCTCGTTGGCACCCTCGGTTAGCGCTCGTACTCGTGCTCAGCACGCACTCATGCCACTGCTCCCGCGCGCGTTTCACGAAACTATCATCAGCATTGGCTCGAGCGCCGTCGCCAACTATACTCTATGGTCGTCGCGTTCCGCAGCTGGCTCGTTGGCGCCCTCGGTTAGCGCTCGTACTCGTGTTCTGCACGCGCTCGTGCCACTGCTCCCGCGCGCGTTTCACGAAACTATCATCAGCATTGGCTCGAGCGTCGTCGCCAACTATACTCTATGGTCGTCGCGTTCCGCAGCTGGCTCGTTGGCGCCCTCGGTTAGCGCTCGTACTCGTGTTCTGCACGCGCTCGTGCCACTGCTCCCGCGCGCGTTTCACGAAACTATCATCAGCATTGGCTCGAGCGTCGTCGCCAACTATACTCTATGGTCGTCGCCTTCCGCAGCTGGCTCGTTGGCGCCCTCGGTTAGCGCTCGTACTCGTGTTCTGCACGCGCTCGTGCCACTGCTCCCGCGCGCGTTTCACGAAACTATCATCAGCATTGGCTCGAGCGTCGTCGCCAACTATACTCTATGGTCGTCGCGTTCCGCAGCTGGCTCGTTGGCGCCCTCGGTTAGCGCTCGTACTCGTGTTCTGCACGCGCTCGTGCCACTGCTCCCGCGCGCGTTTCACGAAACTATCATCAGCATTGGCTCGAGCGTCGTCGCCAACTATACTCTATGGTCGTCGCCTTCCGCAGCTGGCTCGTTGGCGCCCTCGGTTAGCGCTCGTACTCGTGCTCAGCACGCACTCATGCCACTGCTCCCGCGCGCGTTTCACGAAACTATCATCAGCATTGGCTCGAGCGTCGTCGCCAACTATACTCTATGGTCGTCGCGTTCCGCAGCTGGCTCGTTGGCGCCCTCGGTTAGCGCTCGTACTCGTGTTCTGCACGCGCTCGTGCCACTGCTCCCGCGCGCGTTTCACGAAACTATCATCAGCATTGGCTCGAGCGTCGTCGCCAACTATACTCTATGGTCGTCGCCTTCCGCAGCTGGCTCGTTGGCGCCCTCGGTTAGCGCTCGTACTCGTGCTCAGCACGCACTCATGCCACTGCTCCCGCGCGCGTTTCACGAAACTATCATCAGCATTGGCTCGAGCGTCGTCGCCATTTATACTCTATGGTCGTCGCGTTCCGCAGCTGGCTCGTTGGCGCCCTCGGTTAGCGCTCGTACTCGTGTTCTGCACGCGCTCGTGCCACTGCTCCCGCGCGCGTTTCACGAAACTATCATCAGCATTGGCTCGAGCGTCGTCGCCAACTATACTCTATGGTCGTCGCGTTCCGCAGCTGGCTCGTTGGCGCCCTCGGTTAGCGCTCGTACTCGTGTTCTGCACGCGCTCGTGCCACTGCTCCCGCGCGCGTTTCACGAAACTATCATCAGCATTGGCTCGAGCGTCGTCGCGTTCCGCAGCTGGCTCGTTGGCGCCCTCGGTTAGCGCTCGTACTCGTGTTCTGCACGCGCTCGTGCCACTGCTCCCGCGCGCGTTTCACGAAACTATCATCAGCATTGGCTCGAGCGTCGTCGCCAACTATACTCTATGGTCGTCGCCTTCCGCAGCTGGCTCGTTGGCGCCCTCGGTTAGCGCTCGTACTCGTGCTCAGCACGCACTCATGCCACTGCTCCCGCGCGCGTTTCACGAAACTATCATCAGCATTGGCTCGAGCGTCGTCGCCATTTATACTCTATGGTCGTCGCGTTCCGCAGCTGGCTCGTTGGCGCCCTCGGTTAGCGCTCGTACTCGTGTTCTGCACGCGCTCGTGCCACTGCTCCCGCGCGCGTTTCACGAAACTATCATCAGCATTGGCTCGAGCGTCGTCGCCAACTATACTCTATGGTCGTCGCGTTCCGCAGCTGGCTCGTTGGCGCCCTCGGTTAGCGCTCGTACTCGTGCTCAGCACGCACTCATGCCACTGCTCCCGCGCGCGTTTCACGAAACTATCAGCATTGGCTCGAGCGTCGTCGCCAACTATACTCTATGGTCGTCGCCTTCCGCAGCTGGCTCGTTGGCGCCCTCGGTTAGCGCTCGTACTCGTGTTCTGCACGCGCTCGTGCCACTGCTCCCGCGCGCGTTTCACGAAACTATCATCAGCATTGGCTCGAGCGTCGTCGCCAACTATACTCTATGGTCGTCGCGTTCCGCAGCTGGCTCGTTGGCGCCCTCGGTTAGCGCTCGTACTCGTGTTCTGCACGCGCTCGTGCCACTGCTCCCGCGCGCGTTTCACGAAACTATCATCAGCATTGGCTCGAGCGTCGTCGCCAACTATACTCTATGGTCGTCGCCTTCCGCAGCTGGCTCGTTGGCGCCCTCGGTTAGCGCTCGTAGTCGTGTTCTGCACGCGCTCGTGCCACTGCTCCCGCGCGCGTTTCACGAAACTATCATCAGCATTGGCTCGAGCGTCGTCGCCAACTATACTCTATGGTCGTCGCGTTCCGCAGCTGGCTCGTTGGCGCCCTCGGTTAGCGCTCGTACTCGTGTTCTGCACGCGCTCGTGCCACTGCTCCCGCGCGCGTTTCACGAAACTATCATCAGCATTGGCTCGAGCGTCGTCGCCAACTATACTCTATGGTCGTCGCCTTCCGCAGCTGGCTCGTTGGCGCCCTCGGTTAGCGCTCGTACTCGTGCTCAGCACGCACTCATGCCACTGCTCCCGCGCGCGTTTCACGAAACTATCATCAGCATTGGCTCGAGCGTCGTCGCCAACTATACTCTATGGTCGTCGCGTTCCGCAGCTGGCTCGTTGGCGCCCTCGGTTAGCGCTCGTACTCGTGTTCTGCACGCGCTCGTACCACTGCTCCCGCGCGCGTTTCACGAAACTATCATCAGCATTGGCTCGAGCGTCGTCGCCAACTATACTCTATGGTCGTCGCGTTCCGCAGCTGGCTCGTTGGCGCCCTCGGTTAGCGCTCGTACTCGTGTTCTGCACGCGCTCGTGCCACTGCTCCCGCGCGCGTTTCACGAAACTATCATCAGCATTGGCTCGAGCGTCGTCGCCAACTATACTCTATGGTCGTCGCCTTCCGCAGCTGGCTCGTTGGCGCCCTCGGTTAGCGCTCGTACTCGTGTTCTGCACGCGCTCGTGCCACTGCTCCCGCGCGCGTTTCACGAAACAATCATCAGCATTGGCTCGAGCGTCGTCGCCAACTATACTCTATGGTCGTCGCGTTCCGCAGCTGGCTCGTTGGCGCCCTCGGTTAGCGCTCGTATTCGTGTTCTGCACGCGCTCGTGCCACTGCTCCCGCGCGCGTTTCACGAAACTATCATCAGCATTGGCTCGAGCGTCGTCGCCAACTATACTCTATGGTCGTCGCCTTCCGCAGCTGGCCGGTGGCGCCCTCGGTTAGCGCTCGTACTCGTGTTCTGCACGCGCTCGTGCCACTGCTCCCGCGCGCGTTTCACGAAACTATCATCAGCATTGGCTCGAGCGTCGTCGCCAACTATACTCTATGGTCGTCGCGTTCCGCAGCTGGCTCGTTGGCGCCCTCGGTTAGCGCTCGTACTCGTGCTCAGCACGCACTCATGCCACTGCTCCCGCGCGCGTTTCACGAAACTATCATCAGCATTGGCTCGAGCGTCGTCGCCAACTATACTCTATGGTCGTCGCCTTCCGCAGCTGGCTCGTTGGCGCCCTCGGTTAGCGCTCGTACTCGTGTTCTGCACGCGCTCGTGCCACTGCTCCCGCGCGCGTTTCACGAAACTATCATCAGCATTGGCTCGAGCGTCGTCGCCAACTATACTCTATGGTCGTCGCGTTCCGCAGCTGGCTCGTTGGCGCCCTCGGTTAGCGCTCGTACTCGTGCTCAGCACGCACTCATGCCACTGCTCCCGCGCGCGTTTCACGAAACTATCATCAGCATTGGCTCGAGCGTCGTCGCCAACTATACTCTATGGTCGTCGCCTTCCGCAGCTGGCTCGTTGGCGCCCTCGGTTAGCGCTCGTACTCGTGCTCAGCACGCACTCATGCCACTGCTCCCGCGCGCGTTTCACGAAACTCATCAGCATTGGCTCGAGCGTCGTCGCCAACTATACTCTATGGTCGTCGCCTTCCGCAGCTGGCTCGTTGGCGCCCTCGGTTAGCGCTCGTACTCGTGCTCAGCACGCACTCATGCCACTGCTCCCGCGCGCGTTTCACGAAACTATCATCAGCATTGGCTCGAGCGTCGTCGCCAACTATACTCTATGGTCGTCGCGTTCCGCAGCTGGCTCGTTGGCGCCCTCGGTTAGCGCTCGTACTCGTGCTCAGCACGCACTCATGCCACTGCTCCCGCGCGCGTTTCACGAAACTATCATCAGCATTGGCTCGAGCGTCGTCGCCAACTATACTCTATGGTCGTCGCGTTCCGCAGCTGGCTCGTTGGCGCCCTCGGTTAGCGCTCGTACTCGTGCTCAGCACGCACTCATGCCACTGCTCCCGCGCGCGTTTCACGAAACTATCATCAGCATTGGCTCGAGCGCCGTCGCCAACTATACTCTATGGTCGTCGCGTTCCGCAGCTGGCTCGTTGGCGCCCTCGGTTAGCGCTCGTACTCGTGTTCTGCACGCGCTCGTGCCACTGCTCCCGCGCGCGTTTCACGAAACTATCATCAGCATTGGCTCGAGCGTCGTCGCCAACTATACTCTATGGTCGTCGCGTTCCGCAGCTGGCTCGTTGGCGCCCTCGGTTAGCGCTCGTACTCGTGTTCTGCACGCGCTCGTGCCACTGCTCCCGCGCGCGTTTCACGAAACTATCATCAGCATTGGCTCGAGCGTCGTCGCCAACTATACTCTATGGTCGTCGCGTTCCGCAGCTGGCTCGTTGGCGCCCTCGGTTAGCGCTCGTACTCGTGTTCTGCACGCGCTCGTGCCACTGCTCCCGCGCGCGTTTCACGAAACTATATCATCAGCATTGGCTCGAGCGTCGTCGCCAACTATACTCTATGGTCGTCGCCTTCCGCAGCTGGCTCGTTGGCGCCCTCGGTTAGCGCTCGTACTCGTGTTCTGCACGCGCTCGTGCCACTGCTCCCGCGCGCGTTTCACGAAACTATCATCAGCATTGGCTCGAGCGTCGTCGCCAACTATACTCTATGGTCGTCGCCTTCCGCAGCTGGCTCGTTGGCGCCCTCGGTTAGCGCTCGTACTCGTGTTCTGCACGCGCTCGTGCCACTGCTCCCGCACGCGTTTCACGAAACTATCATCAGCATTGGCTCGAGCGTCGTCGCCAACTATACTCTATGGTCGTCGCGTTCCGCAGCTGGCTCGTTGGCGCCCTCGGTTAGCGCTCGTACTCGTGTTCTGCACGCGCTCGTGCCACTGCTCCCGCGCGCGTTTCACGAAACTATCATCAGCATTGGCTCGAGCGTCGTCGCCAACTATACTCTATGGTCGTCGCGTTCCGCAGCTGGCTCGTTGGCGCCCTCGGTTAGCGCTCGTACTCGTGTTCTGCACGCGCTCGTGCCACTGCTCCCGCGCGCGTTTCACGAAACTATCATCAGCATTGGCTCGAGCGTCGTCGCCAACTATACTCTATGGTCGTCGCGTTCCGCAGCTGGCTCGTTGGCGCCCTCGGTTAGCGCTCGTACTCGTGCTCAGCACGCACTCATGCCACTGCTCCCGCGCGCGTTTCACGGAACTATCATCAGCATTGGCTCGAGCGTCGTCGCCAACTATACTCCATGGTCGTCGCCTTCCGCAGCTGGCTCGTTGGCGCCCTCGGTTAGCGCTCGTACTCGTGCTCAGCACGCACTCATGCCACTGCTCCCGCGCGCGTTTCACGAAACTATCATCAGCATTGGCTCGAGCGTCGTCGCCAACTATACTCTATGGTCGTCGCGTTCCGCAGCTGGCTCGTTGGCGCCCTCGGTTAGCGCTCGTACTCGTGCTCAGCACGCACTCATGCCACTGCTCCCGCGCGCGTTTCACGAAACTATCATCAGCATTGGCTCGAGCGTCGTCGCCAACTATACTCTATGGTCGTCGCGTTCCGCAGCTGGCTCGTTGGCGCCCTCGGTTAGCGCTCGTACTCGTGCTCAGCACGCACTCATGCCACTGCTCCCGCGCGCGTTTCACGAAACTATCATCAGCATTGGCTCGAGCGTCGTCGCCAACTATACTCTATGGTCGTCGCGTTCCGCAGCTGGCTCGTTGGCGCCCTCGGTTAGCGCTCGTACCCGTGCTCAGCACGCACTCATGCCACTGCTCCCGCGCGCGTTTCACGAAACTCATCAGCATTGGCTCGAGCGTCGTCGCCAACTATACTCTATGGTCGTCGCCTTCCGCAGCTGGCTCGTTGGCGCCCTCGGTTAGCGCTCGTACTCGTGCTCAGCACGCACTCATGCCACTGCTCCCGCGCGCGTTTCACGAAACTATCATCAGCATTGGCTCGAGCGTCGTCGCCAACTATACTCTATGGTCGTCGCGTTCCGCAGCTGGCTCGTTGGCGCCCTCGGTTAGCGCTCGTACTCGTGCTCAGCACGCACTCATGCCACTGCTCCCGCGCGCGTTTCACGAAACTATCAGCATTGGCTCGAGCGTCGTCGCCAACTATACTCTATGGTCGTCGCGTTCCGCAGCTGGCTCGTTGGCGCCCTCGGTTAGCGCTCGTACTCGTGTTCTGCACGCGCTCGTGCCACTGCTCCCGCGCGCGTTTCACGAAACTATCATCAGCATTGGCTCGAGCGTCGTCGCCAACTATACTCTATGGTCGTCGCGTTCCGCAGCTGGCTCGTTGGCGCCCTCGGTTAGCGCTCGTACTCGTGTTCTGCACGCGCTCGTGCCACTGCTCCCGCGCGCGTTTCACGAAACTATCATCAGCATTGGCTCGAGCGTCGTCGCCAACTATACTCTATGGTCGTCGCCTTCCGCAGCTGGCTCGTTGGCGCCCTCGGTTAGCGCTCGTAGTCGTGTTCTGCACGCGCTCGTGCCACTGCTCCCGCGCGCGTTTCACGAAACTATCATCAGCATTGGCTCGAGCGTCGTCGCCAACTATACTCTATGGTCGTCGCGTTCCGCAGCTGGCTCGTTGGCGCCCTCGGTTAGCGCTCGTACTCGTGTTCTGCACGCGCTCGTGCCACTGCTCCCGCGCGCGTTTCACGAAACTATCATCAGCATTGGCTCGAGCGTCGTCGCCAACTATACTCTATGGTCGTCGCCTTCCGCAGCTGGCTCGTTGGCGCCCTCGGTTAGCGCTCGTACTCGTGCTCAGCACGCACTCATGCCACTGCTCCCGCGCGCGTTTCACGAAACTATCATCAGCATTGGCTCGAGCGTCGTCGCCAACTATACTCTATGGTCGTCGCGTTCCGCAGCTGGCTCGTTGGCGCCCTCGGTTAGCGCTCGTACTCGTGTTCTGCACGCGCTCGTACCACTGCTCCCGCGCGCGTTTCACGAAACTATCATCAGCATTGGCTCGAGCGTCGTCGCCAACTATACTCTATGGTCGTCGCGTTCCGCAGCTGGCTCGTTGGCGCCCTCGGTTAGCGCTCGTACTCGTGTTCTGCACGCGCTCGTGCCACTGCTCCCGCGCGCGTTTCACGAAACTATCATCAGCATTGGCTCGAGCGTCGTCGCCAACTATACTCTATGGTCGTCGCCTTCCGCAGCTGGCTCGTTGGCGCCCTCGGTTAGCGCTCGTACTCGTGTTCTGCACGCGCTCGTGCCACTGCTCCCGCGCGCGTTTCACGAAACAATCATCAGCATTGGCTCGAGCGTCGTCGCCAACTATACTCTATGGTCGTCGCGTTCCGCAGCTGGCTCGTTGGCGCCCTCGGTTAGCGCTCGTATTCGTGTTCTGCACGCGCTCGTGCCACTGCTCCCGCGCGCGTTTCACGAAACTATCATCAGCATTGGCTCGAGCGTCGTCGCCAACTATACTCTATGGTCGTCGCCTTCCGCAGCTGGCCGGTGGCGCCCTCGGTTAGCGCTCGTACTCGTGTTCTGCACGCGCTCGTGCCACTGCTCCCGCGCGCGTTTCACGAAACTATCATCAGCATTGGCTCGAGCGTCGTCGCCAACTATACTCTATGGTCGTCGCGTTCCGCAGCTGGCTCGTTGGCGCCCTCGGTTAGCGCTCGTACTCGTGCTCAGCACGCACTCATGCCACTGCTCCCGCGCGCGTTTCACGAAACTATCATCAGCATTGGCTCGAGCGTCGTCGCCAACTATACTCTATGGTCGTCGCCTTCCGCAGCTGGCTCGTTGGCGCCCTCGGTTAGCGCTCGTACTCGTGTTCTGCACGCGCTCGTGCCACTGCTCCCGCGCGCGTTTCACGAAACTATCATCAGCATTGGCTCGAGCGTCGTCGCCAACTATACTCTATGGTCGTCGCGTTCCGCAGCTGGCTCGTTGGCGCCCTCGGTTAGCGCTCGTACTCGTGCTCAGCACGCACTCATGCCACTGCTCCCGCGCGCGTTTCACGAAACTATCATCAGCATTGGCTCGAGCGTCGTCGCCAACTATACTCTATGGTCGTCGCCTTCCGCAGCTGGCTCGTTGGCGCCCTCGGTTAGCGCTCGTACTCGTGCTCAGCACGCACTCATGCCACTGCTCCCGCGCGCGTTTCACGAAACTCATCAGCATTGGCTCGAGCGTCGTCGCCAACTATACTCTATGGTCGTCGCCTTCCGCAGCTGGCTCGTTGGCGCCCTCGGTTAGCGCTCGTACTCGTGCTCAGCACGCACTCATGCCACTGCTCCCGCGCGCGTTTCACGAAACTATCATCAGCATTGGCTCGAGCGTCGTCGCCAACTATACTCTATGGTCGTCGCGTTCCGCAGCTGGCTCGTTGGCGCCCTCGGTTAGCGCTCGTACTCGTGCTCAGCACGCACTCATGCCACTGCTCCCGCGCGCGTTTCACGAAACTATCATCAGCATTGGCTCGAGCGTCGTCGCCAACTATACTCTATGGTCGTCGCGTTCCGCAGCTGGCTCGTTGGCGCCCTCGGTTAGCGCTCGTACTCGTGCTCAGCACGCACTCATGCCACTGCTCCCGCGCGCGTTTCACGAAACTATCATCAGCATTGGCTCGAGCGCCGTCGCCAACTATACTCTATGGTCGTCGCGTTCCGCAGCTGGCTCGTTGGCGCCCTCGGTTAGCGCTCGTACTCGTGTTCTGCACGCGCTCGTGCCACTGCTCCCGCGCGCGTTTCACGAAACTATCATCAGCATTGGCTCGAGCGTCGTCGCCAACTATACTCTATGGTCGTCGCGTTCCGCAGCTGGCTCGTTGGCGCCCTCGGTTAGCGCTCGTACTCGTGTTCTGCACGCGCTCGTGCCACTGCTCCCGCGCGCGTTTCACGAAACTATCATCAGCATTGGCTCGAGCGTCGTCGCCAACTATACTCTATGGTCGTCGCGTTCCGCAGCTGGCTCGTTGGCGCCCTCGGTTAGCGCTCGTACTCGTGTTCTGCACGCGCTCGTGCCACTGCTCCCGCGCGCGTTTCACGAAACTATATCATCAGCATTGGCTCGAGCGTCGTCGCCAACTATACTCTATGGTCGTCGCCTTCCGCAGCTGGCTCGTTGGCGCCCTCGGTTAGCGCTCGTACTCGTGTTCTGCACGCGCTCGTGCCACTGCTCCCGCGCGCGTTTCACGAAACTATCATCAGCATTGGCTCGAGCGTCGTCGCCAACTATACTCTATGGTCGTCGCCTTCCGCAGCTGGCTCGTTGGCGCCCTCGGTTAGCGCTCGTACTCGTGTTCTGCACGCGCTCGTGCCACTGCTCCCGCACGCGTTTCACGAAACTATCATCAGCATTGGCTCGAGCGTCGTCGCCAACTATACTCTATGGTCGTCGCGTTCCGCAGCTGGCTCGTTGGCGCCCTCGGTTAGCGCTCGTACTCGTGTTCTGCACGCGCTCGTGCCACTGCTCCCGCGCGCGTTTCACGAAACTATCATCAGCATTGGCTCGAGCGTCGTCGCCAACTATACTCTATGGTCGTCGCGTTCCGCAGCTGGCTCGTTGGCGCCCTCGGTTAGCGCTCGTACTCGTGTTCTGCACGCGCTCGTGCCACTGCTCCCGCGCGCGTTTCACGAAACTATCATCAGCATTGGCTCGAGCGTCGTCGCCAACTATACTCTATGGTCGTCGCGTTCCGCAGCTGGCTCGTTGGCGCCCTCGGTTAGCGCTCGTACTCGTGCTCAGCACGCACTCATGCCACTGCTCCCGCGCGCGTTTCACGGAACTATCATCAGCATTGGCTCGAGCGTCGTCGCCAACTATACTCCATGGTCGTCGCCTTCCGCAGCTGGCTCGTTGGCGCCCTCGGTTAGCGCTCGTACTCGTGCTCAGCACGCACTCATGCCACTGCTCCCGCGCGCGTTTCACGAAACTATCATCAGCATTGGCTCGAGCGTCGTCGCCAACTATACTCTATGGTCGTCGCGTTCCGCAGCTGGCTCGTTGGCGCCCTCGGTTAGCGCTCGTACTCGTGCTCAGCACGCACTCATGCCACTGCTCCCGCGCGCGTTTCACGAAACTATCATCAGCATTGGCTCGAGCGTCGTCGCCAACTATACTCTATGGTCGTCGCGTTCCGCAGCTGGCTCGTTGGCGCCCTCGGTTAGCGCTCGTACTCGTGCTCAGCACGCACTCATGCCACTGCTCCCGCGCGCGTTTCACGAAACTATCATCAGCATTGGCTCGAGCGTCGTCGCCAACTATACTCTATGGTCGTCGCGTTCCGCAGCTGGCTCGTTGGCGCCCTCGGTTAGCGCTCGTACCCGTGCTCAGCACGCACTCATGCCACTGCTCCCGCGCGCGTTTCACGAAACTCATCAGCATTGGCTCGAGCGTCGTCGCCAACTATACTCTATGGTCGTCGCCTTCCGCAGCTGGCTCGTTGGCGCCCTCGGTTAGCGCTCGTACTCGTGCTCAGCACGCACTCATGCCACTGCTCCCGCGCGCGTTTCACGAAACTATCATCAGCATTGGCTCGAGCGTCGTCGCCAACTATACTCTATGGTCGTCGCGTTCCGCAGCTGGCTCGTTGGCGCCCTCGGTTAGCGCTCGTACTCGTGCTCAGCACGCACTCATGCCACTGCTCCCGCGCGCGTTTCACGAAACTATCATCAGCATTGGCTCGAGCGTCGTCGCCAACTATACTCTATGGTCGTCGCGTTCCGCAGCTGGCTCGTTGGCACCCTCGGTTAGCGCTCGTACTCGTGCTCAGCACGCTCTCATGCCACTGCTCCCGCGCGCGTTTCACGAAACTATCATCAGCATTGGCTCGAGCGCCGTCGCCAACTATACTCTATGGTCGTCGCGTTCCGCAGCTGGCTCGTTGGCGCCCTCGGTTAGCGCTCGTACTCGTGTTCTGCACGCGCTCGTGCCACTGCTCCCGCGCGCGTTTCACGAAACTATCATCAGCATTGGCTCGAGCGTCGTCGCCAACTATACTCTATGGTCGTCGCGTTCCGCAGCTGGCTCGTTGGCGCCCTCGGTTAGCGCTCGTACTCGTGTTCTGCACGCGCTCGTGCCACTGCTCCCGCGCGCGTTTCACGAAACTATCATCAGCATTGGCTCGAGCGTCGTCGCCAACTATACTCTATGGTCGTCGCCTTCCGCAGCTGGCTCGTTGGCGCCCTCGGTTAGCGCTCGTACTCGTGTTCTGCACGCGCTCGTGCCACTGCTCCCGCGCGCGTTTCACGAAACTATCATCAGCATTGGCTCGAGCGTCGTCGCCAACTATACTCTATGGTCGTCGCGTTCCGCAGCTGGCTCGTTGGCGCCCTCGGTTAGCGCTCGTACTCGTGTTCTGCACGCGCTCGTGCCACTGCTCCCGCGCGCGTTTCACGAAACTATCATCAGCATTGGCTCGAGCGTCGTCGCCAACTATACTCTATGGTCGTCGCCTTCCGCAGCTGGCTCGTTGGCGCCCTCGGTTAGCGCTCGTACTCGTGCTCAGCACGCACTCATGCCACTGCTCCCGCGCGCGTTTCACGAAACTATCATCAGCATTGGCTCGAGCGTCGTCGCCAACTATACTCTATGGTCGTCGCGTTCCGCAGCTGGCTCGTTGGCGCCCTCGGTTAGCGCTCGTACTCGTGTTCTGCACGCGCTCGTGCCACTGCTCCCGCGCGCGTTTCACGAAACTATCATCAGCATTGGCTCGAGCGTCGTCGCCAACTATACTCTATGGTCGTCGCCTTCCGCAGCTGGCTCGTTGGCGCCCTCGGTTAGCGCTCGTACTCGTGCTCAGCACGCACTCATGCCACTGCTCCCGCGCGCGTTTCACGAAACTATCATCAGCATTGGCTCGAGCGTCGTCGCCATTTATACTCTATGGTCGTCGCGTTCCGCAGCTGGCTCGTTGGCGCCCTCGGTTAGCGCTCGTACTCGTGTTCTGCACGCGCTCGTGCCACTGCTCCCGCGCGCGTTTCACGAAACTATCATCAGCATTGGCTCGAGCGTCGTCGCCAACTATACTCTATGGTCGTCGCGTTCCGCAGCTGGCTCGTTGGCGCCCTCGGTTAGCGCTCGTACTCGTGTTCTGCACGCGCTCGTGCCACTGCTCCCGCGCGCGTTTCACGAAACTATCATCAGCATTGGCTCGAGCGTCGTCGCGTTCCGCAGCTGGCTCGTTGGCGCCCTCGGTTAGCGCTCGTACTCGTGTTCTGCACGCGCTCGTGCCACTGCTCCCGCGCGCGTTTCACGAAACTATCATCAGCATTGGCTCGAGCGTCGTCGCCAACTATACTCTATGGTCGTCGCCTTCCGCAGCTGGCTCGTTGGCGCCCTCGGTTAGCGCTCGTACTCGTGCTCAGCACGCACTCATGCCACTGCTCCCGCGCGCGTTTCACGAAACTATCATCAGCATTGGCTCGAGCGTCGTCGCCATTTATACTCTATGGTCGTCGCGTTCCGCAGCTGGCTCGTTGGCGCCCTCGGTTAGCGCTCGTACTCGTGTTCTGCACGCGCTCGTGCCACTGCTCCCGCGCGCGTTTCACGAAACTATCATCAGCATTGGCTCGAGCGTCGTCGCCAACTATACTCTATGGTCGTCGCGTTCCGCAGCTGGCTCGTTGGCGCCCTCGGTTAGCGCTCGTACTCGTGCTCAGCACGCACTCATGCCACTGCTCCCGCGCGCGTTTCACGAAACTATCATCAGCATTGGCTCGAGCGTCGTCGCCAACTATACTCTATGGTCGTCGCCTTCCGCAGCTGGCTCGTTGGCGCCCTCGGTTAGCGCTCGTACTCGTGTTCTGCACGCGCTCGTGCCACTGCTCCCGCGCGCGTTTCACGAAACTATCATCAGCATTGGCTCGAGCGTCGTCGCCAACTATACTCTATGGTCGTCGCCTTCCGCAGCTGGCTCGTTGGCGCCCTCGGTTAGCGCTCGTAGTCGTGTTCTGCACGCGCTCGTGCCACTGCTCCCGCGCGCGTTTCACGAAACTATCATCAGCATTGGCTCGAGCGTCGTCGCCAACTATACTCTATGGTCGTCGCGTTCCGCAGCTGGCTCGTTGGCGCCCTCGGTTAGCGCTCGTACTCGTGTTCTGCACGCGCTCGTGCCACTGCTCCCGCGCGCGTTTCACGAAACTATCATCAGCATTGGCTCGAGCGTCGTCGCCAACTATACTCTATGGTCGTCGCCTTCCGCAGCTGGCTCGTTGGCGCCCTCGGTTAGCGCTCGTACTCGTGCTCAGCACGCACTCATGCCACTGCTCCCGCGCGCGTTTCACGAAACTATCATCAGCATTGGCTCGAGCGTCGTCGCCAACTATACTCTATGGTCGTCGCGTTCCGCAGCTGGCTCGTTGGCGCCCTCGGTTAGCGCTCGTACTCGTGTTCTGCACGCGCTCGTACCACTGCTCCCGCGCGCGTTTCACGAAACTATCATCAGCATTGGCTCGAGCGTCGTCGCCAACTATACTCTATGGTCGTCGCGTTCCGCAGCTGGCTCGTTGGCGCCCTCGGTTAGCGCTCGTACTCGTGTTCTGCACGCGCTCGTGCCACTGCTCCCGCGCGCGTTTCACGAAACTATCATCAGCATTGGCTCGAGCGTCGTCGCCAACTATACTCTATGGTCGTCGCCTTCCGCAGCTGGCTCGTTGGCGCCCTCGGTTAGCGCTCGTACTCGTGTTCTGCACGCGCTCGTGCCACTGCTCCCGCGCGCGTTTCACGAAACTAATCATCAGCATTGGCTCGAGCGTCGTCGCCAACTATACTCTATGGTCGTCGCGTTCCGCAGCTGGCTCGTTGGCGCCCTCGGTTAGCGCTCGTACTCGTGTTCTGCACGCGCTCGTGCCACTGCTCCCGCGCGCGTTTCACGAAACTATCATCAGCATTGGCTCGAGCGTCGTCGCCAACTATACTCTATGGTCGTCGCCTTCCGCAGCTGGCCGGTGGCGCCCTCGGTTAGCGCTCGTACTCGTGTTCTGCACGCGCTCGTGCCACTGCTCCCGCGCGCGTTTCACGAAACTATCATCAGCATTGGCTCGAGCGTCGTCGCCAACTATACTCTATGGTCGTCGCGTTCCGCAGCTGGCTCGTTGGCGCCCTCGGTTAGCGCTCGTACTCGTGCTCAGCACGCACTCATGCCACTGCTCCCGCGCGCGTTTCACGAAACTATCATCAGCATTGGCTCGAGCGTCGTCGCCAACTATACTCTATGGTCGTCGCCTTCCGCAGCTGGCTCGTTGGCGCCCTCGGTTAGCGCTCGTACTCGTGTTCTGCACGCGCTCGTGCCACTGCTCCCGCGCGCGTTTCACGAAACTATCATCAGCATTGGCTCGAGCGTCGTCGCCAACTATACTCTATGGTCGTCGCGTTCCGCAGCTGGCTCGTTGGCGCCCTCGGTTAGCGCTCGTACTCGTGCTCAGCACGCGCTCGTGCCACTGCTCCCGCGCGCGTTTCACGAAACAATCATCAGCATTGGCTCGAGCGTCGTCGCCAACTATACTCTATGGTCGTCGCGTTCCGCAGCTGGCTCGTTGGCGCCCTCGGTTAGCGCTCGTACTCGTGTTCTGCACGCGCTCGTGCCACTGCTCCCGCGCGCGTTTCACGAAACTATCATCAGCATTGGCTCGAGCGTCGTCGCCAACTATACTCTATGGTCGTCGCCTTCCGCAGCTGGCCGGTGGCGCCCTCGGTTAGCGCTCGTACTCGTGTTCTGCACGCGCTCGTGCCACTGCTCCCGCGCGCGTTTCACGAAACTATCATCAGCATTGGCTCGAGCGTCGTCGCCAACTATACTCTATGGTCGTCGCGTTCCGCAGCTGGCTCGTTGGCGCCCTCGGTTAGCGCTCGTACTCGTGCTCAGCACGCACTCATGCCACTGCTCCCGCGCGCGTTTCACGAAACTATCATCAGCATTGGCTCGAGCGTCGTCGCCAACTATACTCTATGGTCATCGCCTTCCGCAGCTGGCTCGTTGGCGCCCTCGGTTAGCGCTCGTACTCGTGTTCTGCACGCGCTCGTGCCACTGCTCCCGCGCGCGTTTCACGAAACTATCATCAGCATTGGCTCGAGCGTCGTCGCCAACTATACTCTATGGTCGTCGCGTTCCGCAGCTGGCTCGTTGGCGCCCTCGGTTAGCGCTCGTACTCGTGCTCAGCACGCACTCATGCCACTGCTCCCGCGCGCGTTTCACGAAACTATCATCAGCATTGGCTCGAGCGTCGTCGCCAACTATACTCTATGGTCGTCGCGTTCCGCAGCTGGCTCGTTGGCGCCCTCGGTTAGCGCTCGTACTCGTGCTCAGCACGCACTCATGCCACTGCTCCCGCGCGCGTTTCACGAAACTATCATCAGCATTGGCTCGAGCGCCGTCGCCAACTATACTCTATGGTCGTCGCGTTCCGCAGCTGGCTCGTTGGCGCCCTCGGTTAGCGCTCGTACTCGTGTTCTGCACGCGCTCGTGCCACTGCTCCCGCGCGCGTTTCACGAAACTATCATCAGCATTGGCTCGAGCGTCGTCGCCAACTATACTCTATGGTCGTCGCGTTCCGCAGCTGGCTCGTTGGCGCCCTCGGTTAGCGCTCGTACTCGTGTTCTGCACGCGCTCGTGCCACTGCTCCCGCGCGCGTTTCACGAAACTATCATCAGCATTGGCTCGAGCGTCGTCGCCAACTATACTCTATGGTCGTCGCGTTCCGCAGCTGGCTCGTTGGCGCCCTCGGTTAGCGCTCGTACTCGTGTTCTGCACGCGCTCGTGCCACTGCTCCCGCGCGCGTTTCACGAAACTATATCATCAGCATTGGCTCGAGCGTCGTCGCCAACTATACTCTATGGTCGTCGCCTTCCGCAGCTGGCTCGTTGGCGCCCTCGGTTAGCGCTCGTACTCGTGCTCAGCACGCACTCATGCCACTGCTCCCGCGCGCGTTTCACGAAACTATCATCAGCATTGGCTCGAGCGTCGTCGCCAACTATACTCTATGGTCGTCGCGTTCCGCAGCTGGCTCGTTGGCGCCCTCGGTTAGCGCTCGTACTCGTGTTCTGCACGCGCTCGTGCCACTGCTCCCGCGCGCGTTTCACGAAACTATCATCAGCATTGGCTCGAGCGTCGTCGCCAACTATACTCTATGGTCGTCGCCTTCCGCAGCTGGCTCGTTGGCGCCCTCGGTTAGCGCTCGTACTCGTGTTCTGCACGCGCTCGTGCCACTGCTCCCGCACGCGTTTCACGAAACTATCATCAGCATTGGCTCGAGCGTCGTCGCCAACTATACTCTATGGTCGTCGCGTTCCGCAGCTGGCTCGTTGGCGCCCTCGGTTAGCGCTCGTACTCGTGCTCAGCACGCACTCATGCCACTGCTCCCGCGCGCGTTTCACGAAACTATCATCAGCATTGGCTCGAGCGTCGTCGCCAACTATACTCTATGGTCGTCGCGTTCCGCAGCTGGCTCGTTGGCGCCCTCGGTTAGCGCTCGTACTCGTGCTCAGCACGCACTCATTCCACTGCTCCCGCGCGCGTTTCACGAAACTATCATCAGCATTGGCTCGAGCGTCGTCGCCAACTATACTCTATGGTCGTCGCCTTCCGCAGCTGGCTCGTTGGCGCCCTCGGTTAGCGCTCGTACTCGTGTTCTGCACGCGCTCGTGCCACTGCTCCCGCGCGCGTTTCACGAAACTATCATCAGCATTGGCTCGAGCGTCGTCGCCAACTATACTCTATGGTCGTCGCGTTCCGCAGCTGGCTCGTTGGCGCCCTCGGTTAGCGCTCGTACTCGTGTTCTGCACGCGCTCGTGCCACTGCTCCCGCGCGCGTTTCACGAAACTATCATCAGCATTGGCTCGAGCGTCGTCGCCAACTATACTCTATGGTCGTCGCCTTCCGCAGCTGGCCGGTGGCGCCCTCGGTTAGCGCTCGTACTCGTGTTCTGCACGCGCTCGTGCCACTGCTCCCGCGCGCGTTTCACGAAACTATCATCAGCATTGGCTCGAGCGTCGTCGCCAACTATACTCTATGGTCGTCGCGTTCCGCAGCTGGCTCGTTGGCGCCCTCGGTTAGCGCTCGTACTCGTGTTCTGCACGCGCTCGTGCCACTGCTCCCGCGCGCGTTTCACGAAACTATCATCAGCATTGGCTCGAGCGTCGTCGCCAACTATACTCTATGGTCGTCGCCTTCCGCAGCTGGCCGGTGGCGCCCTCGGTTAGCGCTCGTACTCGTGCTCAGCACGCACTCATGCCACTGCTCCCGCGCGCGTTTCACGAAACTATCATCAGCATTGGCTCGAGCGTCGTCGCCAACTATACTCTATGGTCGTCGCCTTCCGCAGCTGGCTCGTTGGCGCCCTCGGTTAGCGCTCGTACTCGTGTTCTGCACGCGCTCGTGCCACTGCTCCCGCGCGCGTTTCACGAAACTATCATCCGCATTGGCTCGAGCGTCGTCGCCAACTATACTCTATGGTCGTCGCGTTCCGCAGCTGGCTCGTTGGCGCCCTCGGCTAGCGCTCGTACTCGTGCTCAGCACGCACTCATGCCACTGCTCCCGCGCGCGTTTCATGAAACTATCATCAGCATTGGCTCGAGCGTCGTCGCCAACTATACTCTATGGTCGTCGCCTTCCGCAGCTGGCTCGTTGGCGCCCTCGGTTAGCGCTCGTACTCGTGTTCTGCACGCGCTCGTGCCACTGCTCCCGCGCGCGTTTCACGAAACTATCATCAGCATTGGCTCGAGCGTCGTCGCCAACTATACTCTATGGTCGTCGCGTTCCGCAGCTGGCTCGTTGGCGCCCTCGGTTAGCGCTCGTACTCGTGTTCTGCACGCGCTCGTGCCACTGCTCCCGCGCGCGTTTCACGAAACTATCATCAGCATTGGCTCGAGCGTCGTCGCCAACTATACTCTATGGTCGTCGCCTTCCGCAGCTGGCTCGTTGGCGCCCTCAGTTAGCGCTCGTACTCGTGTTCTGCACGCGCTCGTGCCACTGCTCCCGCGCGCGTTTCACGAAACTATCATCAGCATTGGCTCGAGCGTCGTCGCCAACTATACTCTATGGTCGTCGCGTTCCGCAGCTGGCTCGTTGGCGCCCTCGGTTAGCGCTCGTACTTGTGCTCAGCACGCACTCATGCCACTGCTCCCGCGCGCGTTTCACGAAACTATCATCAGCATTGGCTCGAGCGTCGTCGCCAACTATACTCTATGGTCGTCGCCTTCCGCAGCTGGCTCGTTGGCGCCCTCGGTTAGCGCTCGTACTCGTGTTCTGCACGCGCTCGTGCCACTGCTCCCGCGCGCGTTTCACGAAACTATCATCAGCATTGGCTCGAGCGTCGTCGCCAACTATACTCTATGGTCGTCGCGTTCCGCAGCTGGCTCGTTGGCGCCCTCGGTTAGCGCTCGTACTCGTGCTCAGCACGCACTCATGCCACTGCTCCCGCGCGCGTTTCACGAAACTATCATCAGCATTGGCTCGAGCGTCGTCGCCAACTATACTCTATGGTCGTCGCCTTCCGCAGCTGGCTCGTTGGCGCCCTCGGTTAGCGCTCGTACTCGTGTTCTGCACGCGCTCGTGCCACTGCTCCCGCGCGCGTTTCACGAAACTATTATCATCAGCATTGGCTCGCGCGTCGTCGCCTTCCGCAGCTGGCTCGTTGGCTGGTCAACCGAGCCCGGACGGCGGCAAAAGCCAATGGTCTTCCGGACTAGGAGGTCCGACCACAAAACGGCTATTAATTTTCAATAATAAATTTTTATTCTATCTCTCTCGCCCCTCGGTTAGCGCTCGAACTTGTGCTCGGCACGCGCTCGTGCCATTGCTCCAACCTTCGTCGTCGCCGTCTTCTTCCACAGCTGGCTGCGTGGCCGCTAATCATTCCAGCGTCCTATTTCACTTCACTTCTGTGGTCCTAATGGGTAGGAAAAGCTTACACTAGGCCGCGCAAAGCTCGAGTCACAACGAAGCTGGCCGATCGATTGCGTCTCCTGGTAGTAGCTAGGTTGAACTTGGCTATGTCGAGGTTGAACTTGGTTGCATCTAGGTTGAACTTGGTAGCAGCTAGGTTCGGCCTTGGCTATTCCTGAGTTGAGCTTGGTTATGCCAGCTATCTCTTAGGTTATGACGCAAACGATCGGCCACCTTCACTGTGTCTCGTGCTTCGCGCGGCCTAGTACAAGCTATGCCGTTTTTTTATTGTGATAGCAGATATTGGTCAGTCCGATTTTTGCCATCGGCGTCACCGTTATGTTTCCTTAATGTCCAAGTGCCATATCAGGCCCTGAGCGCCGTATTCTGTGGGTGCTAGGGAAGCGTGCGAAGGTGTGCCGATGATGGCGGCTTGACGCGCGCCGTGTGCCAGCACGCCCAATACTGATGGTCACGCGGTCAAGCATGCGCATGGGGGGAGTGGGAGTAACGCGATCAAGCGGGCATATGAGGGGATGGGGGTGCAAGTGAGCGTGGGTCTCTCCGCCTAGACCGGCCGAGACTGCGCATCGCTGTCTGCGCGGCTGAGTGCCCTGTGTTGGAGCTAATCTGTGGCGGGGGCAAAGATTGGGCTGGCCGAGATGGCGTCTGGCTTCATGTGGCTTTATATATTGAGACATTAGTGTCTGATAAATATTCACGCACACGCCACGCGTGGACTTCGGACAGCGCCGCTAGATGGCACAGCATACCCGGTGGAGTGCGCCAGAGGAGCCCGCATGGCTGCGTACGCGCACGAGCAGTGACACGCGCTCGTGCCACTGGTCCCGCGCGCGTTTCACAAAACTTACATCATCAGCATTAGCTCGATCGTCGTCGTCTTCTTCCACAACTGGATCGTTGGCGCCCTCGGTTAGCGCTCGTACTTGTGTTCGGCACGCGCTCGTGCCATTGCTCCAACGTTCGTCGTTTTTTTTTTGTTGTTGTTTCTTCTATCACCTTTTATTCTCTTTACCCCTTTCCCCCGTACAGGGTAGCAAGCCGGTATTTACACTGGCTAACCTCCTTGTCTTTCTTTTCCTTTCTCTCTTTCTCTCTCTCTCATACACGACGTGTTGCGGTAGTGGCAATACGATGTGTCTGCGTTGATTCAATGGAAATCGCGTTGACGTCGACGTTCGTCGTGAAATGGGTCACGCCGGCATTTCTTTTTCAACACATTGACACGTACTAAAATGTGCACAAGTGGTAAATCGTAGTTGGATATAAGGTACGTTCGATTCGTCTGCACCGCCTGGACCAGTTCACGAGGTGCTGCACCCTGCCATTCGTTTAAGCGGTGCAGCAATGGCACCCGGTGAACCACGCATGTTCGTTTCAAAAGGTGCAGGAAAGGTGCAGGGCTGCAGTGGTTCATGATTTTGCTGCACTGTTGCGCCTCGGGGTTGAGTTTTCCTCCCACCGCTTCGACCAGTTGTTGCGGGTCGGAGAATAATCGCGCCGCTGCTCCCAGTTTGTTGGGAACGGGTTGTTGAGACTCGGGTAGCGTTTAGGCCGGTGATCCTTCAGCCAGAGGGATGAGTACGCCCGGGAGTAAGAGCGAGAGAAAAAAGGGTTTGTTCTACATATTTACAGTGGCTCCAAATATGGAAGCCCACTCCATGGGGGGAGCACTTTGAAAGTCTCAGCTCACTACATGTCTGAGCACATATCAGAACAGGTCAGGACACACCACTGCACTCAAGGTGTCTCCTTATAAAACATCGGTCTTCCCTAGTTGACCCGACTAGGGAATCAGATGACCTTGATGCGGCCAATCAGACGCGCTCGTCGCGCGTCTGAACTCCGCGCTGAACGTCGCGCTGAACTCCGCCTCTAATGTTGCACCTTCGAAGCAAGGACGAGGCAATCCGGAAACAGGGGGTTGACACTCCTTCCACGAAAGTCGGTGACCTGTTTCTTGCCCTCCGACGGTCATCTTGCCAGGGTCGGAGAATGGCATTTGCACTAATCCCCGCGTCTAACGAAGGGTGGCGGTTGTGGTCGGTCGCTTCTAAGTGAGCTTCTCTGTCATGGCGTCACTGCCGCTGTCGGGCACTGTCGCCGTCTGGACGACGCTGATGAAAAGGGGTGGCATCGGGGGAAGCACCCAAAGAATGGGCACTGCCGAGTTGGGGCGCTTGTTTGCCCATCTCGTCGGTGTCTGACACTGTCTCCAGCTGGGCGACGCTCATAAAAGGGCCTGCCTCGATGGGAAACAATCAAAGAATGCGCCCAGCCGATTCGGGACGCAACAGCACCCACTCCACTGTCGGTGCAGAATTGGTGCAGGCGTGCTGGTGCGAAGCAGCAGCGCAGCAGACGACGCAGCACACGGGCGCCTGTGACATTAAAACCCCGCTTATGCACGTCTGATGTATCTACGAAAATGTGGCGCGTATTTACGCCCCAGAAGGCGAATGCACCAGCCGTTCAGGGCCTCTCAAACTTACACACTCCGTACATATTAGTCGGACATAACATAACGCCTGCACCGCGTTTGCACCTTGGCCTTCGTTTCCAGTGTCGCGCTTTACCTGCACCGCAGAAATAGAGCTGCGCATGTTTCTGAACTTCTCGTGAACCGCCGTGAACTGGTTCACAGTGGTGCAGGTGAATCGAACGGACCTATAGACTATTTTACGGAAGCGTTTAGGTGCCGCCATTTTGTGCTCATAACGCTGCTGTTTTCTGTCTTTAACAGCGAAGCGTACGTTACTAGTCGAATCGCAAGCATGAAAATAGTTGTATAAATAAGTGCAGCGTTTCACGACTATGTTACGTGACTTCCCTTCTCATAAAACGTAGAAATTGTTTGTGTAACAGCCCATGATGCGGCGTCCACAAATCGAATATAAAATCGCCTATAAGCTGCGTTCAGCAGCTTCACAAGCCCCACTACCCCATAACACAAAGCCAGCAGAAGGCAACGATGCAGCAATGTTCACATGACACAAATCACAATCTTTCATAGAGCACAATTCACGTAGCACACAAACAATATAGGCACAAGCTAGAGCTTCACGAACTCTATAGAGGAAACAGAATTGTAAGTATTCGACCCAACATTTGCACATACCATAATTTGACGAACGACGTAGATTTTTATGTACTAATTTAGGCCTTTTTAATATATCTGGGAGAGAATAGCACCGTGATTGAAAACCGTAATTTGTACGCGGCAGTGGAATACACCAGTGATCAGTTTGTCTTGTTAGATGAAAGGCTTGATTTCATTGCAAATTAGCTAAACTGCGCATGTGTGAGATGTTTCGAATTATTTCATGCAGATTTCAAAGCTGTTAAGAGCTGGCACTCATAAAGAGCCGTGATTTTCAAAAGTTTGAACCTCTAAAACAATTCGGACGTGTGGGCACTATGGAAAACTTGCGACGGCACGCATTTTTTTTTAATACTATGCTTACTCTTTCTTAGTGCTAACAGCCCAAGCCAAGTGTCAGTATAGCGTAGATGAGAGGAAAATAAGAGCATTTCACAATCATAGATTTTGTGGTAGTATAGTAATGTAGTCCGACAATTGCGTAGTCCACCTAAGACTACAAAACGTATTGCTTTTGTAGCAGACGACATGAAGCCACGCCTCCAGGCCAAGTCCAGGCTTGAGGCACCACTGCATATGAGCTGGCGTGCAGCAAAGCGCGGCGACACCCTCCCGTGTTCACGCTCACTACGAATAAGGAGTGCTATTCTGGCTATTCTGGACACTGGCGAATTCCGGCTTACTGCCTAATTCGTCATCTTGCCAGCTCTGATTGGCCCAGAGGGCGGCTACGGCCTATCTGATTGGCTGAAAATGCCGACATTACAGAATTCGACAATACGGAGAAATATGAAGCGTCCAGAAATAGTACCCCGATATATAGTACCTCCGCCTGACCGGAAATATCATCCCTTGCGACGTCTTCTCGCTGATCTTGATCGACTGAAAAGTGATTTCGCCACGAGATTCGCATTCGCCGGAAGACTGTAGGGCATGTCATCTGCCGTTTCGCATTGCTCAACGAATGCAGATCTTGTGACGCCGCGCTTCTCTTGTCTCCAAGCAATAGTCGTCATCTGGATTGAGTGCTTTTCCATTCTTTAACATTCTGCGATCACAACCTTACTGTCAAGAGCTTTATGTCATGCTGATACCCACATGCCGTACGGACCTTGTGAATCTACACTAATACGATATCTGGCTGGGTGATCACCGAACACCATCCTGGGGCTTTATGTGACAAAACCATGATGGGATTATGAAGCGTGCTTATAGTGAGGGGCTCCGGAATGATCTTGACCATCTGGGGTTCTTTAACGTACGCCCGATTCACTGTAGTATACGAGGACGTCTTTGCAGTCCGCCTCCATTGGAATGCGGCCGTCGCGGTCGGGATTGCACCATCCATTATCGAGCTCAGCAGCGCAACACGATAGCCACTGGGCTTCCGAGGCAAGTCTGATGGTCAGCGGTAAAGAAAGGAAAAGCAAGCAAGACAGAGGGCTATTATTGTTTGAACACAATTAAGATAATAGCAAAATGGGTGCAAACATTTCTTAGAGTGTACCATGATGACGATACGAGCAACGCCTTCGAAAAGAAGTAGTGGGGCATGTAACGAGGCGAATTCGTTTAACATTTCTGGTGTTCCTAAATATTCTAAATGTTTTTATACGCTGATCGAGCTACCTAAGACAAAACAGAATGCTTGATTGATGTTTGTTTTCCTTTCGCTTGCACCGGCAATCATCCAGCCGTCCCTTAGACCCTGATTCATGTTCGTTGGGCCATTCACAAGGTTTGGGTATTGCAAGCAGAAAAGCGCGACGCGTAGATCCTGTCTGCAAAGTATCAGACGGCTGCTCGGCGTGACTGCTGAAACTTCAAACAGCGAAAATTTCAAAGAAAAGTATTCCTCTAGAGGCAGTACCACACCTGCCCACTCTCCCGAATTTTTCGTTACGAATTTGGGCCTGCTTTACCATCTTACGAATATCGTGTTAAATTTTGCAAAAATAGACTGTGCTCGCGAAAAATACAAAAAAAAAAAACTTTAGACATATCACAGGATGGAGCAGCGCAATGTTGAAAAAATAATGCATACAGGAAGAAGAATGTGATGGTATATATGGCGCTATTTTGTGACATCTCAAGACGCCAAATACCAGAGAGGCATTCCCTTCAAACAAGCTATTCCCTTCCAGCAAATTATTCAGACAAGCTTCCACAGCACGCAAATTTGGCAATAACGAGGTCGGTGAAAATGAGTATGGTCAAAAAATAATTTACGAGTTGCGTTTCAGTTTATGCTGTGCCAAGTTTGTTGCTTCTAGTGGGATGCGTCATGGTCCTATAAAGTGCTTCCACTACTAATTCCAGTTTAATCGCTAGATGGACGCTGTTACATTGCACCAGGACATACTCAATAGTGTATATACGCGGCATCTCTAAATGAAGTGTTCATCCGGTGGACCATCTTTTTACTATCTCGAAACCTGAAACGCGGGGTCCTCTCGCAGGGTCGGCAGCAGTGTCTTATCGTTTTTTGAACAATGCTCGCGCCAAGCAGAGGGGACACCACGTGACACCCTGGTGTCAGTAATTGCAGCACATTAACGTTACGTTGGAGCGCAAAGCTATACGTACGACAAATGAGTAGTCATTATCTGGAAAAAGCCGGCCGTGTATCACTTTCTCTGATAATATAGACATTATTTCTCTGTTTTGTCCGTGCCTTACTTGAAGTTTAATCGGATCTTACTTTGTTGACACCCCTTGTTAAAAAAAAAATTTCAACAAAAAAATGAATGTGGACGGAAAGAATCCCGCCACAGGAAAAAAAAAAAAAAAAAGTGGGCCTATTTTTATCCCTTCTGTTTTCCCTCTCCCACCACACACACACTTGCACAAAACGAAGAAAAACAATTCCAAGCTTTGAGGCACTAATAGTAAATTTATCAGCAAGGTCTAGAGTGTTTTTACTCTAGTAATGGAAGGGGTCGACGATGAAGTGTCTGCTTGGCCATAGCCTCCTATATACTTTGGTTTGGCAGAACGTTGCATGTTGCTGCGGGACCAAGTGTTACTGTTATATTGTACATACCAGAACTTACGCAATAGTATGTGCGGCATTTATCAATGCTATACACGACGTGTTCATCCAGCAGACCGGTGGAATGCAGTGTAGGGGCGCGCCCTAAGCGCGCTCCCGATTGCAGCGCCAACACAGCGTTGCGCAAGACGCGCGAAATAAACACAGATTGCATCTCTGCGTTCGTTGTGTGTTGACGTGCGTCCCGCCGTTCGTCGTTATATAGGCGTCGTATATCGCGAGCACTATAGCTTGGTGACCCGGACGTACGTACGTGATGGCTACGAACACAAGTCCCACGTCGGCGGACGACGGTACTCAACAGCAACCGCAGTCAACGATGAGCAACGAGAACCATTCCCTCGCCATCGACATGGAAGCAGTCTCAAACGTCCAGGTGCGTCTCCCGCGATTTTGGCCGAAGAACCCGGACGTACGCACGTGATCGGCCACGACGCACACCGGCCACGGCGCTCACCGGCCACGGCGCCCACCAGGCCACAGTACGAGCACGCCGGCCACGGTACGAGTACGCCGGTCACGGTACGAGTACACCGGCCACGATGCGACACCGCTTCGGTGTGACACCGGTCTGGGTGCGACACCGGCCACGGTACGACACCGCCTCAGTACGACACCGGCCACGGTACGACAGCGTGATTCGTATCGTTCAGACTCCCGACTTTCGCCGGGGGCCCAACAGCACCAGTAACTGTTCTCGACGCCGTCGGCGTTTTGCCCAAGTTCGCGCCGAACGCGCGCGGCGTTCGTGATTTTTGCCGGTGCCTCTGGCGGCGGCTCGGAGGTTTTCGTCCAGATGAGAGTCGCTCGCAACGCCCGAACTTCATGGGTTTGTGACAAACTTCCCCTTCGCCTGCCCGGTGAATTTTTCGCCCCGGCTTCTGCCCCCGACCTGTCTTCCATGGGGGAAGCCTTGTAGGGGCGCGCCCTAAGCGCGCTCCCGATTGCAGCGCCAACACAGCGTTGCGCAAGACGCGCGAAATAAACACAGATGGCATCTCTGCGTTCGTTGTGTGCTGACGTGCGTCCCGCCGCTCGTATACAGGCGGCGTTCTATAGGCGTCGTATATCGCGAGCACTATACAATGATTGTACAATTTTCCTTTCAACGACAGTGGTGAGCTCCCAGTCAGGATTTGGAAATGCCTGCCGTATGCACTCCAACCTAATTTTGTTGTTCTGTAAGTTTCCGTCTCATGATCAGGGTTCTCTAGAGTCTGTAAAGAAGTACGTTTATCAAGGTCAATTACTCACAAGTAATTGACCTAGATAAACGCACTCCTTTACAGACTCTAGAGGCTGACTGGCGATCCTGAATGCTTGTTCCCAAGTGTTACTTCTGGGAGTATCACCTCTTATTTTCCTTCCTTCCTTCCTACTTCTGGGAGTACAGTTACTGATGAGAATACAGACAAATACTTATCAGTCGAGGTCTCGCCCCGCAGTCTTGACGACACTGAACCTTCCGCAACTCACGTCGAACGCGAGGGTGGAAACCGTTGCAGGTTCACATATCATTGAGATCATGGATTTGGATGCTCGACCGTGTAAACGTCGCGATTATCCATACTCCCAGAGAGCTGCTAACCTGCCTAAACTAAAAGCGAAAACGAGTCAAAATGACAACCTATCAAAGGGTGATTTCATAATGGACAGCATTATACAAACAGCAGTTAATACCGCCGTTATATCTTCAACATCGGAACCTTGAAAGTGCTGTAGTAGAACTTTCGTTCCATTTTAGCTGCAGCCACTGATGTGTTATATCTATGTGAAGAATTTTCTCCTGATTTGATTATTTTGCAAGAAACTTGGTTAGCAACAGAATAGAGTTTTTATTTAAAGAATTATAGCAGTTTTCGTCTAGACTACCCTTTTCGTAGAGAGGAATTAGCATTTTTCATCTCATCGAACATTTGTCATAAAACTAAGATTAGTCACTAGTCATTATCTGCAGAAAGTGGTTATATCATTGGACGCAATGCTACCTGGATGTGCCCTATTTTCGATAGTCAATGCTCATTTCCATACAGGAGTTCTCGATACAGGTTCTTCAAAGTGTGTTAAACCGATTGGACAGTAGACCATTTCCCGTGACAAAGATTATTCGACCATGGCCCCATGTGTCACAGGCTTACAAAGCGACACGGGCACTGCTATGGTTCATGAAATTGACTGCCCGACTATGGACTGATTGTAGGCGTGGAGTGATGGGCACCCGCATGTGTTCACACTGAGAGTACCTTCCTCCCTCCCTCTCCTTTATTTCTTTTCATCCCTTAAAACACTTCCCCCGTGTAGGGTAGAAAACCGAACGTGCGCCTGGTTGACCTCTCTGCATTTCGTTCCTTCTTTCCACTCTCCTCCTTCTCTACTAATGTAATAAAAAAAACAATGTGTATGGTGAAAGCTGAAATTTTGCATTTACCTTCAGATCCTACGTTTCGAAATTCAGCGCGGTTAAAAAAACGCAGGTCACCTGATTTTTCTAGCACAAAGGCGCCCTTAGTCAGCGTAATGCCTTCAAATTATAGTTCTTAGTGCTTGTTCGACCAGGAGCCAGTTATGCGACACGATGCTGGTCATGTTATTGTGGCAATAACTATTACGCCACCGCTCATGATCATCATCAGCCTATATTTATGTCCACAGCAGGATGAAGGCGTCTCCCTGCGATCTCCTATTACCCCTGTCCTGCGCTAGCTGATTCCAACTTGCGCCTGAAAATTTCCCAACTTCATCACCCCAGCTAGTTTTCTGCCGTCCTCGACTGCGCTTCCCTTCTCTTGGTATCCATTCTGTAACTCTAATGGTCCACCGGTTATCCATCCTACGCATTATATGGCCTGCCCAGCTTCATTTTTCCCTCTTAATGTCAATAGGAATGTCGGCTATCCTTCGTTTGCCCTCTGATCCACACCGCTCTCTTCCTGTCTCTTAACGTAAGGTCAAACATTTTTCGTTCCATCGCTCTTTGTGCGGTCCTTAACTGGTTTCCAGCTTCTTTGTTTACCTTCAAGTTTCTGCCCCATATGTTAGGACCGGTATAATGCAATGATTGTATACTTTTCTTCTCAACGACAGTGGTAAGCTCCCAGTCAGGATTTGGAAATGCCTGGCGTATGCACTCCAACCTAATTTTTTTCTTCTATAGATTTCCTTCTCATGATAAGCGTCCCCTGTGAGTAATTGACCTAGATAAACGCACTCCTTTACAGACTCTAGAGGCTGACTGGCGATCCTGAATTCTTGTCCCATGCCAAGCTATTGAACATTATCTTTGTATTCTGCATAATAATCTTCAGCCCCACTATTACACTTTCTCGGTTAAGGCTCTCAATCATTTGTTGTAGTCCGTCCCCATTGTTGCTGAATAGGACAACGCCATCTGAAAACCGAAGGTTGCTGAGGTATTCGCCGTTGATCCTCACTCCTAAGCCTTCCCAGTCTAAGAGCTTGAATAGTTCTTCTAAAAATGCAGTGAATAGCATTGAAAAGCTTGTGTCTCCTTGCCTGACCCCCTTCTTGATAGGTAACTTACTACTTTTCTTGTGGAGAACCAATGTAGCTGTGGAATCTTTGTAGATATTTGCCAAGATATTCACGTATGCCTCCTGTACTCCTTGATTACGCAATGTCCCTATGACTGCTGGTATCTCTACTGAATCAAATACTTTTCATAATATACGAAAGCCCTATAGAGATGTTGATTGTACTCCGCCGATTTCTCTATTACATGATTGATAACATAGATATGATCCATCGTAGAATATCCCTTCCTGAAGCCAGCCTGTGCTCTTGGTTGACTGAAATGAAGTGTTGCCCTGGTGCTATAAGAAATTATCTTGGTGAATGCTGCATACAATACTCAAAGCAAACTAATGGGTCTATAATTATTAATTTTTTAACGTCTCCCTTCTTATGCATTAGTATAATGTTGGCATTCTTCCAGCTCTCTGGCACACTTGAAGTCGTGAGGCACTGCACATAAAGGGCCGCAAACTTTTTAAGCATGATATCTTCTCCATCTTTGATTAGATCAACTGTTATTTCATCTTCTCCAGCAGCTTTTCCCCTGGTCATGTCTTGCAAGGCCCGTCTAACTTAATCGCTAGGTATAGAAGGAGCCTCTGTATCCTGTTTATCACTGCTCCGAATGAAAGTAGCTTGGGTGCTCTGGGCACTGTACAATGCAATTCTTCCGCTGCTTTTACTATGTCATCTAAATTGCTGATGATATTACCCTGCTTATCTTTCAGCGCATACATCTTCCCATGTCCTATGCCAAGTTTTCTTCTCGCTGATTTTATGCTGCATCCATATTTTACGGCTTCCTCAATCTTTCCAACGTTATAATTTCAAATATCCCTTACTTCTTCTTGTTGATTAGTTTTGACAGTTCAGCGAATTCTATCTTATCTAAGGAATTTGACACTTTCATGCTTTGTCGTTTCTTTATTAGGGCCTTTGTTAGTTGGGAGAGCATAACTACTGGTTGCCATGGTGCCTTACCTCTCACTTCAATTGCTGCTTCTGAGATAAGCCTAGTTAAAGTTTCATTCATTACCTATATCTTGCCCCATCTTCCTGTTCTAAAGCTGCACATTTGTTTGAGAGCACCACCCTAAATTGGTCTGCCTTTACCCTTGTTGCGTCTAGGTTGGACTGTTTCTTGTTGACAAATTTTATTCTTTCTTCCTTCAAATTGAGAGAAATCATAGACCTCACTAACCTATGGTCACTGCACTTTACCCTATCTAACATTTCTACATCCTGCACCATGCTGGGATCGGCAGAGCACATAAGATCTATTTCATTCCTTGTTTCTCTATTAGGGCTTTTCCAGGTCCACTTCCTTTTGCTACGCTTCCTGAAGAAGGTATTCATTATTCGGAACCTGTTCCTTTCCGTGAATTCTACCAACATCTCTCCGCTAGCGCTTCTAGAATCGATGCCATAGTTGCCAAATGCTTGATCACCAGCCTGCTTGTTCCCCACTTTTGCATTGAAGTCACTCATGACTACAGTATACTGGGTTTGCACCTTTCTCATTGCTAATTCAACATCACAGTTATACAAGTCTAATGCTACGTTGCCGTCCCTTGAGGCCCTTGAAAGCTGCGTGCAGCGTTGGTTTATACGAAAGACCTAAGAAACAGGCGATGCGTTCAGACTGGCGTGAATGAGCCCAGCTGCTCCGTTATATCTGCCTTTCAATCCGTCTTGAGCTGTCCTATTATTCACGTCCAGCGTTATAAATGTCAACATGACATTCGTTGCAGTAAGCTATTGTAAGTTATTTAATACTGCGCTTAGAAACATTGACCACTCGAACGTACTTAGTAACACTTCAGAAACCATATAACTCCTATGAATGACAAAGCGCGTTCTGGAAAGTAACTTTCAAAGCGACTTGCTTAACCTCGTTAGAATGTCGTTAGAATATCGCCAATTGTTTTGTCACGTCGCCACAACACAGTTCACCGGACGCTACATCAAAACTGTTTTCGCTAAACGGAATAAAAAGTCGCTAAACCTAGCGACAATAACGCTAGAATGACCGCAGTTGCGATGGAAACACTCTAATAAGAATTGTCAAGCATGGTATATCCTTTAGAAGAGCTATGAGGAACTTCGTGCCAGCTTCATGTGTAGTGTTCGTTTCATCCCTGCGTACCTAAATTAGGAAAAATGAAAGAAATGAACGGTATATCCCGTACCTGATGCTTTGTAGGCAGGCGATAAACATGCCGGGTGTTTCGTACCAATAGCAGGGAAGAGAAGGTTTAAATATAGTCTTGCCAAACTATCTAAAGCAATTTATTTCCCCTGGCTTATAGGTTATACACATGTGCACTAGCATGTACACACGTAAACGAACCACACGCACGCACACGCAACATACACCTTCAATTTTCAGAACGCGCCAACAGGAATGATAAAAGACAGGCATGCAGGTCTACAGGACGAAGCGGGCATTGCTCTGCTGACACACAGCACACGCACATGTATGCAACAAACACACACAGAAGGCACGCAACCCACACACAGCCCACACATACTCACGCACACAAGCACGCGTACTCTTCACGCAACACACACACACACACACATACAGGTGCGTGCATACGCACAAATTCACGTGCGCAAGTATATCCCACACACATACGCGGAACACGCACACAATCGCCAAGCTCTTCACGCCGTCCTTCCCAGCTACCGCGCACATGCTTCGCCTAGCCACACCGACACCGCAAGCCCGCCGAGGGATCACGTGACCTCACCAGAACTCCGGCTCCTGCCAAAACCTCCTCGCTTCACCGGGTAGGCGGAACGAAAAACCGTGACGTCACTGCGCGCCAACACGGTTCGCAGGCTGCGTGGGCTTTGTCTATAGTTGTGCCTTTGTCTAGTCGTCCCTCAGTGGTGGTGTACTGTCGAATGCCACCAGAGGCGTCAGGGACGTCGTCTCCCGAGGGTGCACAAGATGAGCCGGTCGGGAAGGCGTAAGCATTGGTCCGCACTCAATCGTATTAGGGCCGTATTCTGAAACGTTCCACTAGGCGAAATTTCTTTTTGTAGCGTTAGCTACACTGGCCTAGCCACGCCCGTTTCGCGCGGCATATCAAGAGCCGTGCTGCGCATGCGCAAGGATCAGTGATGTCACACGGCTTGCGCACCGGAGCCACCGGAGCCGGCACCTCTCGCGCACTCCACCGCCGCCGCGCGCGGCTCACCGGCGCTGGTCTGCGCATTCCAGAGGAGTGCGCAAGGATCAGTGATGTCACACGGCTTGCGCACCGGAGCCACCGGAGCCGGCACCTCTCGCGCACTCCACCGCCGCCGCGCGCGGCTCACCGGCGCTGGTCTGCGCATTCCAGAGGAGTGCGCAAGGATCAGTGATGTCACACGGCTTGCGCACCGGAGCCACCGGAGCCGGCACCTCTCGCGCACTCCACCGCCGCCGCGCGCGGCTCACCGGCGCTGGTCTGCGCATTCCAGAGGAGTGACGTCGTAGCCGTGGTAGACGCACTGGCGCCGGCGCGCGCTCGCTGTCCAGTCGCCGTCTGACACTGCGCTGGAGCCTCTGCGCTTCTGACTGGCGTTGGCCAGTGTGGTATAGCCATGAAGAAGGAGAGCGCAAATGCTGCTCAACAGCGCAGAAGAACGGAGAAGCTTGACTCATCGGATCCCGAAGTAGTTGCGTGGCAATTACCGGTTGAGCGTAGGAGGAATGAACAGAAGAAGGCTATATACATGTGCCACATAATACGTACACCGCGTGTGTGTCATTGGAGCAGCAGTAAGCATGACAATCAAGCTAATCCTTGACAATCTAGACAACCAGGAAAGCTAAGAATAATCAGCTTAACCTTTGCTAACGCTACGTATATCCTGGCATAGCTGAGCTAAGCCACTGCAACTTTTTTTCGCTTTCAGGCGCGTGCTGATTGGCTGTTTTAGCAAAATTGGATGAGCTGATTGGGTGGTTGAGCCCGACGTCATTCAATTTTGCTCAACCAGCCAATCAGCGCGCGCCTGAAAGCGAAAAGAAATCACAGCATATCCACGGGGTGAATGATGATGAGTGGGCGAAGCTCCGGAGGGAATCATCGGATCTCCCGCTTAAGGGGACGCTAGCACAAACCCGTTAGAAACGTGCAGTACTCTCTAGTAAGGGGGAGCGGCCAGAGCGTCTTACGCAGCCATTTACACATGCCGGAACGTGCACCGCGTTTGCCGACGCCATCACATGACTGCTGAGAGAGTATACCCCCCGTATTCATAAACGCTCCTCGACTTGAACTTGACTTGCCGCCGCTTTGGGCAGCGCGTTCGAAACGCGTTGAAGGTAAGGCAGAGAGGCCACAGCGTCTTACACCAGCTTCTTACACGGGCCGTAACGCGCTAGCACAAACGCGTTAGAAACGGGCTAGAAACGCGGCCTTTCGTTAATGTTGGGTATTTATTGCCATCGTGGTGCATGTGTCCATGTCCGCTTCGTGGCGTAGTGGGCGAACGCCGCGCGCTCGGAAGCGCGGGGTCCCTGGTTCGACTCCGCGCTACGGACACAACTTCGGAATTTTTTTTCTCAGACTGGTTACACACTACTGGTTACACACTACTACTACGACGACGGGGACGGAACGGGTGCCGCTATAAGGAGCTTCGCCCCTAAAAAAAGAAATTTCGCCTAGTGGGACGTTTCAGAATACGGCCCTAGGTCACTTTAGCTTGACTTTTGCCATCCCCCCCTTGCGCTCAGAGCAGTGCATACACACGGCAGACAAAGACGAACGCTCAACGCTCATGCCAGCAGTGTAGGGCAAAGCACTGCCTTGGCTCTGCCACCGTGCGTTTTCAGCGGTGTGTCGATGGTGCATTCAATTCGCTTCGTTATTCCTCCAGCCTGACGTATTTCGCATCTATGGAGACTTCCCAACCCTCTGGACCTGTGGGACAGTACGACGACGGCGGCATCAACTGCCACGGCGCTAAAGCCCTTCGAGCGTCTGTATGTTTGCCATTGCAATAATACAGAACAATATTATTGACTGCAAGAACGCGCAATTTGGCAGCTGCACTGGCGTCGACTTTCAATGGACTTTTCGCACTGAGTAGCTTTCTTGATTGGAAGTAAAGATTTTCCCCATGTATTTGGCTTTTCAAGCTGCTTCGTGACATATTTTAGTGTCATGAAGCACTAAAACGCACCTATCCCGCTTCACCTGCTGATTTACCTGCCATACATTCCTCTATGTTACAGAAATTTTCACTCCTATTTCTAGCATGTGTAATTTGTATTCCTTTTTATGCTATAACACACCTCTACTACACCCAGATAACACCCCTTATGTTCCTGCTTTTGAGAAACGCGACTGCAACGTGCACAAATGTGCGGCGCACGCACAGATAGCGAATCTGCAAAGTAACGTTTTACCGCGAAGCTGTTAAGGGCTCAGTCTTCGATGGTCGCGTCCGGATGTAGAAAAAAAATGTGGTTGATCCCTCTTATATAGGAATCGGTATAGAACACGAAAGTGAAACGTGTCTTCACAGAAGTAGTGTAATGTTTATTGCACATTGATATATAATGTCTATTGGTGTTTTGTGGCTAAAGCGCCCTTAGGCGTTGATGCACCCACGCTGACGCCTGGTGGCACGGCTCCTCCATCACGACTACCAACGTCGATGACCATGAGCAACCGTCGTGCATATGGAAGCTGCACTACGCTGCACACGCTAGCACAACGCGAAAGACGAAGCACGTAACTGACACACTAATACAACGCGCAAGACAAAGCACGTAACTGAATCGTCACCGAGTCAAATCAGCGCGTACAGCGCGTCGTAATTGCAGCCTCCGCGATCAACTTCAGAAACATTTTCAGAGCTAATTGCGGAGGCCACGCTCCGCTGTGCTGAGTACGGTGAACGCCACCTAGGTGGCGTTGGTAGTGCTTCTTGATGCCAGCGTCCCTTCGAATGCTGGCATCGAGGCGTCGTAGTGCTGAGACCACCGAAGCGTTCACTGTCGGTGCGCGTTAGTGTCATAATGCAGTACTTCTCTTTTCTGCTCGTAGGCGACGGCACCGCCCCGAGCAAGAGCGCGGGTACACGGAGGAGTGTTAGATATATAAGGCGCGTCTGTGTAGCTCTCTGCAAATGCGTTTGTGGCGCAATGGGTTAAACGCTCGGCGATCTATCGTCGCGGACCGAGAGGTCGTGGGTTCGATTTCCAAATTTTGCATGTTTGTGGAACTTTTTCTTCTGGTTTCTTTCTTTGTATTATGTTCGTGTACATTGTAAGGACGTCATTCCGTATTTCCGTATGACGTATTTCCGTGACGGAAATACGTCAGTGAAGTCTTGGTGGACCCCGGCATAAAACACTTTCGTGTTAAAAAAACAACTCTCATTGGCCGTATGCTGTAGGTGCGAGTGAAAGCGCGCGTGGGATGCGCGCTTTAAATGGGAGCGAACGCACGGCGGAGAGCAAACGTGACTTCTTCCGTCGCGTGAAAGGCCGTGGGGGGAGGGGAGGGAGGGAGGGGAGTCGACGTTTAGCTGCGGTACCAAATGCGTATCTTGCGACCGGGCGCAAGGGGAACTGGTGACTCAATCTCCCACGCGAAAGTACGACAGCGGGAAGGCAGCGCAGGAGGGAGGGGTTCCGGCTTCTGCTCTGCGAGCAACTTGTACTTCGCGCGGCGCCGGGTGGTCACGCGCACCGTATCTTGCAAGCGATCTGCAGCACGGCTCCTACCTTTGTATGCGCTGTGCTTTCGCCGCTCAATTTTTGTTGAAGCGATACACCGCATGAACCTTCAGCCGCTGCTGCTGGCGCGCTTGCTCACGCCAGCGCTTTGACAAGCACTTGTGTGCGGTCACACAAACAACGTGCAGAAATGTTGTCGACGGCGGCGGCGTTTTGCCCGCGTTCGCACCGAACGCGTGTGGCGTTGGTGACGTGTTTATGAAGAACGTGCTAACCTTTGACGTACACCCTATGGTCGTGTACCGTAGCGACCATAAGGTCATTGTTCCTGTGGTCACTAAATAAATGAAAACCATCAGATCATATATATTTCTCATTGTTTAATAGTTCAAATAACAAATTGCACCATCAAATCTTTATAGTCATAAGTGGAAATACATAATTCCCACCATAGTACAGCTTCTCTGGTCTTACATCTCCACCCCAGTGGAAGGGATGACAGTTTTTTATTTTTCCGTCTCGCTCTTTCGTGTTTGTGCGTTACCTTTTTTTAACACGAAAGTGTTTTCTGCCGGGTTTCACAACTGATTTCCTGCAACGGATGTGACGTCGGGTCCGGTGCCGCCATCTAGTATCGGTAAAGCGAAGTACTGCATCGTGAGACTAACGAGCGCCGACAAGGAGCGCTTCGGTAGTCACAGCGAAGCGGAGGCTCCAATGCGGTGCAGCCATAGAACTAAGTGTAGCCTCGTGTACAGTTTGATTAAATAATGACACAATAAATAATCATACAATAAAAATTATTAACATTGTCCGATGCCGCAGGATTCGAACACAGGGCCCCGAGCAGAGAAGCCCGATATTCAAAACATTACGCCACGGACGCATTCATCAACAAGCGACCTAAAACTCTTATCAATTCGCTCTTATGAGAACATCGCGGGCAAGCCAGTGCATTGAGACGTTTGACGCGCTTCGATTTGGACATCTCGACAAGCTGAACCGTTGTACTTAGTAGCGATTGTGCGTGTTCGCAGCGTGTTCTGCACTTCGTAAAGTGTAGATTGCTCTGAAATTTACGACAATGAAGACATATAAAACGCAATAAACAAACCCACAAGAATGGATTGCGGCCTCAACGTGCATTAGAAGTGAATCGGCTCTTGCTTCGCTTGAGATGGCACCACCTAAGACCACTGCTGCGCTATGCGGCGCAGAAAGGCAGCGGCGTCGACGGGCGAATCTCGCTTTACTCCGGCGAGAGCCACTTCAGTGTGAAGCACAATGCCTTCGCGCGTTCGCGGCGCACGGTGCTAACTCTGCCACTGGCATTCCTGTAGCTGAGCGCGTCGCAGCTCGACTGGCTGCCGTAGCCACTACGGAGCCGGACCAGAGGGATCGCACCTTCGCAAAAGCCAATCGCCAGCAGGATGGCGCTGGCCAACATACTGCGCTCGCCAATATACTGTGACTCGGTACGCATAGTAATCTAACGAGTCTTAGGTGCAGCGGGACGCTTTTAATGACAGGAACACTTTTCATACTGGTGAATTTGATGAGGCAGTAAGGGAAGAACAAACTGAAAGACAATCTGTGATAACAGCTGTGACTGCATATAAAAGGAGCTTGCGCAGTTCAAGAATCATCGCCCAGAGCTCAGCTTTAAAAACAAGAGTAAATTCGGAAGTCTTAAAGGGGCCCTGACCCACTTTTATGCGATAGCAATTATATGGACACTTCAACCGGATTTCTGCCGTCGCCGTCGTCGTCGCCGTCGCCGTGAGGTTCCCTATAGATAAAATCTTCGCCGCGCGCCGTATGCCCGAGCGGAGGCGTGCGGGGACGCGCGCTATCACGGAGAGCGAACGCACTCAATCACCCACGCGCAAGCAAGGAAGCGGGAAGCCAGCGCCGGAGGGAGCGCGGGGGGGGGGAGGGTGGGGGGCGCACTACTACTCTGCCAACAACCGCGCTCGTCACTCGCCCGCACCATCTCTTATCTCCACACGGCTCTGACCTTTATGCGCCGTGCATTCGCCGCTCAGTTTCCGTTGAAGCGATAGACCGCACGTACCTTCGCCCGCTGCGGCGTATGGGTTCGCTGCCAGCGTTTTGACAGTCGTTGTCTGCAGTCATTCAGTGTGATCTATTCATGTTTGTTTGTGCGCGCTCACACCACGCTTGTTCATTCAGTTAGTAATAGTCAGGCCACATTTTCCAACGCACGCTACACATGCAATGCTGCCCGGATCGGCAGTGCAGCACTACAGGTGTGTCCCTTCGCACGCGCTGCCCACGGGAAACGCTTCTCATCAACACCACCCTTTCACACGCGCCTTCTCGTGGTCATCGAGTCTCTCTTCATGTCGGTCTACTTACGCCGCAGCACACCTGCTTACTTAATCAGCTCATGTTTACTACAATTCATATTGCTACCAAAGCCGCTCACCTTACTTCGTATGACATTGCTGTGTTGCTATCGCATTCATTGCTTCGCCCTTAGGGCGAAACTGTGACATTTTTTTATCGAAGTGGAGAAAGAGATTTGTAGTGAAATTAGGATATTTCAGAAATACTTTGCCGCACAAAGTACTTCAATGCGTTCAGCAGAAGCGGAGTTATTCGCAATCAAATATGGCCTCCGCTGTGCTCTCGTTCCTTCTTCAATGCCTTGCGCTGCGAAGGCTACAGTGGGAGAGGGGGGGGGGGGGCACAACGCTCCGCCTTCGAAATTTCACCGTGGCGTGCAGTTCAAACTTCATTTGGCTGTTAACGTAGATGCCACGGCTTCCTATTTTGGTGCCTACGACGCGCTAAATGTAAGCCAAACGCGGTTGTCATCAACGAGCCGAGGTGCGCTTAGCCATTAAACTAGTGGCGGCACCCCGCGGCGGCTGCGGTGTAGCGGACCGCAGCGACCAGTAGCAGCAACGTTACGAAATAAAGCGCACAGAAAAGAGTGAGGATCATGGTTCCTGTTGAAAAGATAGCGTTTGAGAGAAAGGTGATTTCACGCTCCTCTTGTGAGCTCCACGAAACACGTACCACAGCAAAACTTGGTTGACATGATCACTGCAGCGTATGCTATCCGCAGACTATGTTATTCACGAAGACCGAGGGTCGTACAACGAGATATGCAAACACAATTACCTATCAAGAAGACTCCTGCCTCTGCCGCACTCCTCGCTGGTCAGGGCCCAGGCAGTGACTCTCAGACTTCTACAAACCAGCACTTACCCAAGCCCTGCAGTACTGCACACAATGTACCCCGAACGGTTCCCAAGCCCGGAATGCCCCCCGTGTAGTGGTTATGCGGACTTCGAGCATGTCCTTTACCCAAGAGAAAATGATGACGCTTATTAAGGCCCAGGATCAGACCTCTCAAATCCTGGCAGTCCAGAGGGCCCGCGAGAGGGCCATCATATTTGACCTGATGATCCCCGAGTGGGCCTAGCCAGGTGACATCGAGTTTACTCGCGTCTATTGTGGACCCAATAAAGTTCACTCACTCACTCACTCACCACCCAATTGATGGGGACAAAATGCCTACTCCCGACTTCTCACTCATTGAGGTATGTGTACATATTATGTTACTAGTTAGTCTGTGAGCGAGATTATGTGCTAAGCGACTATTTAAATATTTGAGGCAATTTAATTTTTGATTTTGCGAAAAAATTATCGACAAACATTTTCACGTGGCAGTTTCGGTCAATAACGCAGTAGCAAAACTGTGAACGACAAACATACTCTTTAATGGGCGAACCGGTGCCCCAAAAAACAGGCTACACTCAAAGGACAACTAAAGCGGCGAACACAGTCGGCGATCGGCGACAATTAGATCAGCGGGCCAAGCACGTCGGCTTTTATGGATGAGTCGTCGAAGGTTCCAGAGTAACCGCTGGTGCCCGCGTGTCTTCCAGAAGTACTACGCAATTCTCGTCGCGCATACAATCAGATTACACAAGGTTCGGCGACAACAGACAGCGGATAGAACCATCGAGAACATTCTAGAAAATTCCAATACATGCCCAGGCGCGTCCTACGCTGAACACATTGCTTGGGTTATCCATGATGACACTACCCCTGGGATCATCGTTGGAGACTTGAATGTGGACCTTTCAAAACCAGACAAGAAATGGTTCACTCAGTTTGTGCTACGAGAGTTTTAAGTGCTACATCAATCCAAGTCACTCATCTACACAACAGCGGTCGTGTATAGATTTAACTTTGGTCAATAATTTGTCTAAAGGGTCAACCGAACCAATCAGTGTATATCACTGTAATCACAAAGCTATCGTCACTATATATACCTTTACGAAATGAGGAAAATAAGTACATGTACCCTGTGTGATGTGCTACAGATTCGCTGGTCATCCACTTTCAAGAGTGGAATGGCTTCTCAATTTTTTAAGCTATATTCATGCTAACTCATTATTTAGTTTCTGAGGTGCACTGAGATGCTTATCCCAAATGGGCAACATGCGGAGGCCCCTTCTATACAGCAGCGTAAACAACCGCGTCGTTCATCTGTCAACGGCGTCAGTACTGGCATCAGTGTTACCGCGAGAAGACAGCTGTCTAAATGAACGATGATAAGCGCAATGTTTTAATCTATATATACTTTATCGAGCGCATGCACGTGGAGCACATGAATTTATGAACACACGAACTCATTTTTTTTGCACGAAAAGAGTACAAGTAATGACAAGTAGGCAGCATAACAACGCCTACTATGGTCTCCCGCTCGTTGTTTTCGAAGGTGCCCGGTCGCATATTTAGAATATCCAGTAGGTAGAACGCATGGCAACTGCAGAGCCATGCTATTGGCTTACACGCTTGCGGGACGCTGTGATGTCACTCCTAGCAACGGCGCCAAGCGACGACTCTCGTTCTCAGTGCTTTATCGCCTGGCTCTTCTTCCCCAGCGCCACGGCGGTCACTCTAGCCAAGGCTGTGCCGCGGCCGCGCGATCGAGAGGCCATGGCTGTTCCAACGTGTTGCGTTCGGACTGATCGGACTGTTTTCTCCAAGTGTGTTGTTTTTAACCGCTGTACGGACGTGTTCTGCTGCTAGTGTCACGCCTGACTTTTTTTTTATTTCCTCCGGCTGTGCGCACGTGGATGTTCGGACTGTTTTTTTTTTCTCGCTCGGTCCAAGTGTTTTGTTTTCAACGGCTGTACGCACGTGTTCTGCGACTAGTGCTAGGCCTGACTTTTTTTTATTGCGATAGCAATTATATGGACACTTCAACCGGATTTCTGCCGTCGGCGTCGCCGTCGCCGTCGGCGTCGCCGTGAGGTTCCGTATAGATAAAATCTTCGCCGCGCGCCGTATGCCCCAGAGGCAGCGTGCGGGGACGCGCGCTATCACAGAGAGCGAACGCACTCAATCTCCCACGCGCAAGCAAGGAAGCGGAAAGCCAGCGCCGGCACTTCTCTGCCAACAACCGCGCTCGTCGCTCGTCCGCACAGTCTCTTTCCCACGCGCAAGCAAGGAAGCGGGAAGCCAGCGCCGGAAGGAGCGGGGGGGGGGGGGGGGGCGCACTTCTACGCTGCCAACAACCGCGCTCGTCGTTCGTTCGACCGCACCGTCTCTTATCTCCACACGGCTCTGACCTTTATGCGCATTCGCCGTTTAGTTTCCGTTGAAGCGATAGACCGCACGTACCTTCGCCCGCTCCTGCGGCGTATATATCCGCTCGCTGCCAGCGTTTTGACGGTCGTTGTCTGCAATCATTCAGTGTGATCTATTCATGTTTGTTTGTGCGCGCTCACACCACGCTTCTTCAATCAGTTAGTAATAGTCGGGCCACATTTTCCAACGCACGCTACACATGCAATGCTGCCCGGGTCGGCAGTGCAGCGCTACAGGTGTGTCCCTTCGCACGCGCTGCCCACGGGAAGCGCTTCTCATCAACACCACCGTTTCACACGCGCCTTCTCGTGGTCATCGAGTCTCTCTTCATGTCGGTCTACTTACGCCGCAGCACACCTGCTTACTTAATCAGCTCATGTTTACTACAATTCATATTGCTACCAAAGCCGCTCACCTTACTTCGTATGACATTGCTGTGTTGCTATCGCATTCATCGCTTCGCCCTTAGGGCGAAACTGTGACATTTTTTTTTCTCCGGCTGTGTTCACATGCGATATTCGGACTGTTTATGCTATTGGCTGCCGGCTGTGGGGACGCCGCCGCGGTGTCAAGCCTAGCAAGTGCTCTCATCACCAGCGCCCTTCGCGTCTCTTGTTGCGCGTCGTGGCTGGGCTTCGCGCTTCGACGCCCTCACGTTTTCTAGAGCGCGACTTTCCGTCCCAACCACCAAAGTGCCCTCGTGCCCTACCGACTGATATAATTGACACCTATATGTGCAGGAGCTTACGCGGCGAGGATCGATGCGTGAAATCCATCTCGACAAGATCGGAACCTGTGAGAATGAGATGTCGTATTCCACCACTACTACTAATGACAAGTAGCGCGACGCCCTCAAAGTGAAGCAAAGCACCCTTGCGATTATTCTGTAGCTTACGTCCTATCAATGAAATTCGACATCGACACGGCATCAAAGCACTGGATATTGTTTTAACCTCTAGGTGCTTTTGCACAAAACGTAATAAACAGTCCTAGAAAGAGCCTATTTTGTTTCGATGTCACGAAGTTCTCTCAATAAATGTTGCAGGTATGTGCCAATTTCTTCACGTTGAAAAGAACTCTCTCGGGTTTTATTTTGTTTTTCTGGTTTTCTCCATGTCGCGATATCCTTAATGTAAGGTACTTTGGAGTTGTTCCAGATGCACAATGTCAGTTTTATGACGTAAGTGGTGTGCATGTTAAATACTGTTTAAAAAGTGCTTTGCAAAAAGCAATTCCCATTATTCTACAACGGGGCTAAACATTTTTAAAGGCGAACTGCCATTAATAGCATTGGAAATGGTGCAAGCTAAAAACTGTAATTTAAGAGCACTGCTTTATGTGAATTTCTAAAGCACAGCAATTCGAAATGGTGGACACTGACTGGGGACACTTTTTTTAATATACTGGCTGAAACTGCATTATCGAAACACTTTAGTAGATAATACGTGTCATCATCAATAAAGCACCCCTTCTAAATGATTTGGTCTCCACCCTTATTCATAACGTTCCATGTATAGCTTGCTTCTGGCCTGCGGATGGTTCAGAGGGTATATACTGTCGCAATTAGACAATGTTTTCTGCGACCACTACATCACGTCAACACCAAGCAGGAGAGGGAAACATTTAATTTGTTGCGGTACATACTATACAAACATTACAATATCTAAAAAGCTGTGGGCAATTCTCCACCGCAATAAGGACACAACCATGGCATACAGTTTTCAATTTATACAGTTTCCGCTTTACACAATATACACACAAGGAGTTAGGAGCACCGAATTATTATGCATGAATTAGAGATAAATCTTGGAGAATAGAATCCATCGAGCAGCGTCATCGTCATTCGTGATGTTGGAACGAAGGACGCAATAAGGACACAACCATGGCATAGTTTTCAATTTATACTGTTTTCGCTTTAGACAATATACACACAAGGAGTTAGGAGCACAGAATTATTGGGCATGAATTAGAGATAAATCTTGGAGAATAGAATCCATCGAGAAGCGTCATCGGCATTCGTGATGTTGGAACGAAGGACTTCAACACCAGTGCATGAATTGACGTGGTCCTTCACGCATTGAATCGCGAATTGCGTCGACGTCCGACAATCACTGACCGCAGCGGCCATAGCCGCACAACCGCGTTGGCACAGCCGGTAGTGCAAAACACTCCGGAGAGAGAGATAGAGAAAAAAAGTCAGTCGGAACACTAGCCGCAAAACACGGGCGTACAGGCGTTAAAAAAAACTGTCCAAATATCACGTGCGCACAGCCGAAAAAAAAAAAGAGAAGTCAGGCCTACCACTAGTCACAGAGCACGTGCGTACAGCCGTTAAACACAAAACACTTGAAGAGAGCGAGGAAAAAAAAAACAAAAACAGTCCGAACACCAACGTGCGCACAGCCGGAGGAAAAAAAAAAAAAGTCAGGCGTGGCATTTGCCGCAGAACACGTTCGTACAGCGGTTAAAAACAAACCATTTGGAGAAAACAGTCCGATCAGTCCGAACACAAGTCACGGACGGCCTCGACCGAGCGGCCGTTGGCACAGCCGTGTCGCTGGGGAAGAAGAGCCAGGTGATAAAGCACCGAGAACAAGAGTAGTCTCTTGGCGCCGTTGCTAGGAGTGACATCACAGCGTCCCACAGGCGTGTAAGCCAATAGCGTGGCTCTGCGGTTGCCATGCGTTGTACCTACTGCATATTCTAAATATGCTGCCCGGTCACTCAAATGAGCTCGACTCAGAGTGATGTGGCAAAACTTACATACACAAAATCTTCGTGTTTTGCTATGTTTCCACTTTATTTGATGTCGCTCACACGCAGCTTGCATAATATATCAAGCGAACGACGAGCTGTTGCTGTACCATGTCGATGTAAACATGCACCGATCAGTACTTTGGACACTGTGCGACGTTCTTCCTGGGAAATAGTGCGCTCTGTAAATCGACATACAAATGCGGAAGGCAGCGTTCCACATCTTATAGGAAGCTTGCGAAACGCTTCCATGAGAAGGAGTCAAACACCTTAAATAGCAAGCAGAACGTATCAAATCACTGGTTAGGGCTACCCTTGGTCTTCATGTTACAACGCCATGTGCTGCGCAGGGCGGTGTCTCTCCTGGTTGGGGTTCCAATGGGAACGATGATTCATGTCTATTGAATTTGTCGGAATCATATATGTCACTCTTTGAGAGCTCCGAAGAGCTGGTACAGTTGACAGTTTCACCCGAAGACACTGTGGCAATGGTAAGAAGCGGTCACGAATCAGCTGCTTTCGTTCCCCACGCTCACGGACCGGCACGCCTTGCGCGCCTTGCCCGCAGGTGTGCCGCTCGTGAGGACACGCGAAGATGTTCGCTCGCATGCTCGGTGACTTATCGGCCTCGTTTTTGGGCTTTTTTGCTTATTTAAGATAGTAGTAGTAGTAGTAGTAGTAGTAGTAGTAGTAGTAGAAGACATTTATTCAGCCAAAAATTACAGGCCTAGCATATCGACTGCCTGGGCGGCAAGTCTACGCTGTTCTTCTTCCCCTTCAGCGCCAAGCCAGTCGAGCCAAGTGGGGATGGAAAGGGAAGGGGGAGGATAGGAATGCGATTGCTGAGCAGGGGGTCAGTAGTAAAGGTAATGAGCTAGGTCCGCATATGTAGAGGGGCAGTTGGGACAGCTGGGGTCGAATCGATAACGATAGAGAAACAAACGGGAGGGGGTAACCAGTGCATTCATTTGGACGTGCCGCAGAAGGCGAGCCTCCGGCACAGTGAGTGACGGATGAGGGGGAGGGTAGGAGCGTTTGTCGAGACGGAGCTGGAGGTAGACTTCCTTGATGGTGCGGCGCAGGGAGAGTCGCCCACCATCCTCCAAGGGCTTGGGCCAGGGGATCAACGGTGACCGGTTAGAAGCCTCACGGGCGAGCTGATGGGCCAGCTCATTGCCGTCAATCACTGAATGCCCAGGGACCCAGCGAAGGAAAACGGTGAAAGGGTGCAGTGCAGAGACCGTTCGTTCGACCTCCTGTTCGAGTGAATGGGGTAGTGTGCGGTTCTGTATGTGGTGGTTGGTGGCTTGGAAATCGGAGTATATTGTGTACTCTGGGAGAGAGGGAAGGGATGAAAATGATTGTAGGGCATGGGCAGTGGCGCAAGAATGACCGATACATGCCTCATCAAAGCAAATCTAGTTTCTCCTCGGGCGAATGGCCCCGCCGCAGCTAAAGTAAGCTCACACCGATGGCCGGCTACTACACGAAACGAAGATTCTTGGCAGGAAGACTGAAACAGGAAGAATGTGCAAGGTGGCAATTACTTTAAAACATGCTTGGATATTGTGAACCTAGAAAGCATGGCCAAGCAACAAACATAACGAGCGCGTCGTCGGCAAGCACCTCGAGAGAGAGTGCATCTGGAGGGTTTAGGAACGGCCCGCTGGTGTGGGTTTCAGGTGCTGGGAGTTGGGGTTTTATTGCGATAGCAATTATATGGACACTCAAAAGCAGATTTCTGCCGTCGGCGTCGCCGTCGCCGTCGCCGTCGGCGTCGCCGTGAGGTTCCGTATGACGTCATTTGTAGAAGAAATCGTCGCCGCGCGCCGAACGCTGTATGTGCGAGTGAAAGGGCGCGAGGGGCGCGTCTTTCACGGGGAGTGAACGCACGGCGGAGAACAAACGCGCGTTCCGCGCCGTGCTCGCTTAAGGGCTGCAGAAGTAGGCGTCTCTTTTCTCCTTTACAATCACCATATATGTAGAGCAAACGCACCTTCTTCCGACGCGCGAGAAGCCGTGGGGGAGGGGGAGGGAAGGGAGGCGACGTTTAGCTGCGGCACCAAGTGCCTATTTATATCACAGGCTCCGGCAACAGTCACCAACGCCGCACGCATTTTGAGCGAACGCGGGCAAAACGCCGATGGCGTCGACAACAGTTCTGCGTGTTGCCGATGCTGCTGCATGTCCAAGTTTATACAGCTGATAAAGCTAATATCATTACTCCGTATAGCTCTCTACAAGTTTGCTATCGCAATTGATGCTTCGCCTTTCAGGTGAAACTGCGACCACTTTTTTGAGAAACCTTCAACGAAACGACGGCAGTAGGCGCAGAGTCCTAAAACCTCTGAACAGCCTTCTTATCTATAGGACGAGGGAGCTCAGCAACGGCAGCCAACTTCTCAGGGTCTGGCCGAACGCCTGGGGGGCTGACCACGTGTCCGAGGAACTTGAGTTCCTGAAAACCAAAGTGGCATTTTTCAGGCTTGATGGGGAGTTTTGCCCTGCGGATCGCATCAAGAACGCTCTTCAGCCGTGCCAGATGTTCATAGCACGTGCTTGAAGACACAACGACGTCGTCCAGGTAGACCAGGCACGTCTGCCACTTCAGTTCAGCGAGTACAGTGTCCATCATTCGCTGGAATGGGGCGGGAGTGGAACACAGGCCGAATTGGCGGACTTTATATTCGCATAGCCCGTCAGGAGTCACGAAAGCAGTTTCCTCGCCGTCACACTCGTCGACTTCGATTTGCCAGTACCCTGACTTAAGATCTAACGAGGTAAAGAACTGGGCTAGACGTAAACGGTCCAAGGCGTCGTCAATCCTTGGCAGGGGCTAAACATCGCGCTTGGTGACTTTGTTAAGCCGTCTGTAGTCGACACAGATCCCGGCCACGGCGGCCGCATTTCGATGGGGGCGAAATGCGAAAACACCCGTGTACTTAAATTTAGGTGCACGTTAAAGAACCCCAGGTGCGCCAAATTTCCGGAGTCCCCCACTACGGCGTGCCTCATAACCAGATCGTGGTTTTGGCTCGTAAAACCCCATAATTAAATTAATTAACTAGTCGACACAGAAGCGTAGTATATTCTCCTTCTTTTTTACCAGAACGACGGGGGATGCCCACGGGCTTGTCGAAGGCTGAATCACATCATCGTTCAGCGTTTCTTTAACTAGGTATTTAATCGCCTCATTTTCCATTGGCGACACGTGGTATGGATGCCGACAAAGTGGGCGTGCCGATCCCTCTGTTAAAATATGGTGTTAGGAAGCAGAGGTGCGCTGAACTTGAGATTCTGTGGAGAAGCAGCCAGAGAATTCGCTCACGAGGCCTAATAGACGCTGCTTCTGTTGTTCCGACAAACCGGCATTAGCGTGAATGCGGCTGCTAAGCGTGCATGGCAGCATTTGTCACGTCCGGTGAAGTCACCTCTAAAGTGCCGACATCGGAGAAGGCCGCAATTTCGTTGAGGAAGGCGACAGCCGTGCCTTGAGGGACGTGCTGAAGCTCGTTACTGAAGTTCGTCAGAAGAACTGGTGAACGTTTGCTCTGCAACTGAACAAGGCCTCGAGCTATTCCGATATAGACAAGAAAACGATCGTCTGAAGGCGCTGCTGCGCCTCCTGACAGCGCCCCCAATGTGGAAATTTCGAGCAGCGTGGTCGCTCCGTGGTGCAGTCTTCGCTTTGTTTACATTGTTTCGCCCGCGCTTTCCTTCGGTGCTCGTGCTTATGGCGCTCCGTTTTCGACGGCGGCAGATCGCCTGCTTGCTGAACAGCGATGCAAAGACTGCAGTGCGGTGTCAAGACGGTTGCCGACGCCAACAGCTTTTTTTCGTGGCGGCAACCTCAAGAAAGGGGAGCATGTGCTTCCACACGTGTGTGGTGTTTAACAAATTGTGGGCGGTGATGTGACAGTGAAAGCCAAGTGCGTGTTGGAGGTGTCCAACAAGATTGTATGCGACATCGAGTTAGAGGTACACACCGATTTCAGTCATTTAGCCACTTTTATTTCTCTATGGTGCAGTCACAAAGCGGTCATGCATGCTTGCAGAGATGTGCGGAGACGGTGACGATTTCGGTTGGTTTCGTTGGTCGCTGGGCGCGCACACACGGCTGCTCTCATTTTGGCTCCCAGGGAGTGGCATCAGCACTGTTGGAACAGAAAGAACACATGCATTGGGCACCAATAAGCCAATAAAATTAATTAACGATGTAAGTACTACATATGTGCATAATGTCTTATATCATGCTGTATAGATATTTAATGTATATCAAGCCTTATTTAATGCAGATGGTAGAGTTATGGCAACTCATTGCATTATTGAGCAAGGTATCTTTTCACTGGTCACGAGACATCACTCGTACAAACTGCTCCGCGAAATGAACCCAGATCACGGTAACCAGCGATTATCTTGGGACCAGCAACACGCGCGCAAGAATTAGCGATGCATACCTCATCAAAGCAAATCTAGTTTCTCGTCGGGCGAATGGCCCCGCCGCAGCTAAAGTAAGCTCACACCAATGGCCGGCTACTACACGAAACGAAGATTCTTGGCAGGAAGACTAAAGCAGGAAGAATGTGCAAGGTGGCAATTACGTTAAAACATGCTTGGGTATTGTGAACCTAGAAAGCATGGCCAAGCAACAAACATAACGCGCGCGTCTCGGGCAGCTGCTTTGCGATATGCCGCTCACCGACGCATGCGATGACCGCAGCTTGCATTAAATACGGATTGCCACCACACAAAGACAAGTAACGTGCGGCCCCTTTTGTTGCCTGCACAACTAGAAATTTAAGTTGTAGCGTTTGGAAAAAGGATATAATTATCTTGAGCTCCTCTTTGCCGATCGCTAGTGAACGAACAGTACAATCAATTAAATTCGCGGGTTTTAGGTGCCAAAAGCACGAATCGTTGAGGCACACTGTAATGAAGGGTCCCAGGAATAAATTTGACCACCGGGGGTTCTTTAACGTGCACAAAAATCAAAGTGCACGGTAGCAAGTGTGTTCTTGCATTTCGCCTCCATCGAAATGCGGCCGCCATGACCGGGAATCGAGCTCGCGTCGTCGAGCTTAGCGGAGCAACGCGTATGCATTTACCGCTAAGCTAACACGGCGGATGTCACTGTACGATTCAACTACGCGACATGTCTAAACAAACGGCCATGCGCTAAATACAGGCATATTACTATTGCGTTTTTAGCGAGCGGTCGCGAATGCGAAAGTACATGACTTACTTGACTCGGCGCACCGCAGTTATCCACGCTTGTCGTCTGTCCTTCTCGTACCACTTCCCCGGAATTCTGTAGGACTTCACGGGCGGCTTTCGACCTTTCGAGGCTCTTGTGGCAATCAACAACACAGCAGTACTGCGTGCTAGAGCACTGCACGGGCCGATTTTTGCGGCCCGGGCCCGGTCCGGGAACGTTTTTACATTGGGCGGCCCGCCCGAGCCCGATCAAAACTTGTATGGCGAGACCCAGGCCCGGCCCGGGCCCGGAAATAATCTACGTTACCCGCCCGGCCCGGCCCGCCACCCCTTTACCTTAAGCCCGAGCCCGGCCCGAGCCCGACTCGAAACCGGCCCGAACCCGGCCCGAGACCGAAAAATACATGTTTTTCAGAGTCGAGAAGCCCGCGAATAACTCGCAGAAAGGCCGAGCCCGGCCCGGGCCCGCGTCAAAAAACCCGAACCCGGCCCGGGCCCGGGTCAAAAAGCACACGCCGTGCCCGAGCCCAGCCCGAGCCCGTGAAAAAACTCCTCTACCCGGCCCGGCCCGGCCCACGGGCCGGGCCGGGCCCGGGCTTTCGGGTAAGCCCGAGCCCGTGCAGTGCTCCGCTGCGTGCCACCTTTCCTGGTTGATGAGGTCGCGCTCGCCGTTGCGAAAAGAACGCGCACGATTGCTCGCGCCGCAGAGAACACGGGCGCGCGCTGGCCCAGCGGCGAGGGGAGTATTGGTGCTAGTGCCGCGCGGGCAAACTTTAGGTTGCCTCGTCTATACCGTTCAAGCAGCAACAGAATATTTGCCTCGGCAATGCCCTCATAGTCATCGGACGTGTCGCAGGTTACAAGGGGCCGTATTCTGAAACGTTCCCCTAGGCGAAATTTCTTTTTTCGCTTTCAGGGTGCGCGCTGATTGGCTGGTTGAGCAAAATTGAATGACGTCGGGCTCAACCACCGAATCAGCTCATCCAATTTTGCTAAAACAGCCGATGAGCGCACGCCTGAAAGCGAAAAAAGAAATTTCGCCTAAGGGAACGTTTCAGAATACGGCCCAAGGGCCAATACGCTACTCGGTGGTAACGCGATGTTGTCATCGACGATGCACAAGACGTTGTCATGACTGCCGTACTTGTTGCTTGCTACGGCGTGCGCCGCGACTCTTGCAAATTAAGGATGGCTCCATTTGTTTGCAGAAAATCCATTCCGAGGATCAAGTCTCTCGAACAACTCGGCAGGATAATGAAATATCCGACGTACGTAAAGCCGCAAGTATTCACTCGTGCAAGTACTCGCTGCGTGTAAACTTTCTTCAGCTCAGCGGCAAGTTCTCTGCTCCTTACAGAGGTGTTCTCGCCAGTAGATGTAATTGTAAAGCCTTGGTGGTAGTGGCACATACCCACTATGGTGTCCACTGATGATGATCATTAAAGCTGTGACGACTTCGTCGTCTATGCGTACTGGTGTAACCGATGTTACGACGTGCCTTGGATCGCCTGAGTGCGTTTGAACGTCGGTCTGTTGTCGTCGCTTGCGTTATAATGGAGGATATTCGGTACACTCGGCGTCAGCGGCATCACCTCCTGGAGGTCGCTGAACTCAGTTTTCCCAATTTGTAGAGCTGGGCGAACGGTGCCTAGTGGAGTCTCGACGGAAAGCAGGACTTGGCGACCGGTATCGTGACGGAGCCGGTGATGACGAGCGAGGCTCGTGCCTTGGCTGTTCGAAGAAATTGGGACGAATCGCGAAGAAGCTCTCGATCTCCAGCGGGCGCTCACCAGGTCGTGGACGCGGTGCGTTGGGGGAGAACCCACGGAGACCCACGCGTCGGTAGGGACACGTCCTGAAGATGTTCCCGGCTTCACTGCAATGAAAACAGAGCGGACTGTGGCCAGGAGTGCGCAAGACATGACTCTTTCTTGGCCTGGCATCGTTCATGAATGGCGTATTACGACGCCTGAACCCAACTTCTATCTGTTCCGTGGTGCTCACGACGTTTGAGGTGTTTCAAACGTCGTTTCAGGGCACCTGCTGCTGCTGTGGTGCCCCGAAACGTTCAGGAACTTGGATGACTTGCCCGCCTTCCTCTCTTACGTGCGCGAGATTAAGCTGCGGCTGCCGGCTCGCCCTCGCACACTTTCACTCGAACGCACGGCGCGCGGCGACGATATTATCGCCGTTTGACTTTACACGGAACATCACGGCGACGACGACGGTGACGGCAAAAATGCGCTTAGTGTGTCCTGTGTTAGTGTGTCGTGTGTTAGTGTGTCGCTTAGTGTTAGTTGCTATCGCAATAAAGGGTGGAGGAAGTTTAAGCTTCACATTTAAGACTGGAACGCGAGAGCATTCAAAGATCCCTGACTGCTCATCACGCTGCAGCTTACGTAGCCGTAGTGTTTACCGGGAACTGCTTGCGGCGAACGCTAAGCACGAAATCGAGCTTTCTGGTAAAAGCGCGGCCTTTTGCGTGTGCTGATCCCGCAGGTAGTGCACCGCCGCGCCAAAAAACATTACGTCATTTTCAGGTTTATGTTATTGACCCGCCGTGGTGGCTCAGTCAGCTAAGGCGTTGGGCTGCTGAGAACGAGATCGCGGGATCGAATCCCGGCAACGGCGGCCGCATTTCGATGAAGGCGAAATGCAAAAACACCCGTGTGCTTGCGTTGTAGTGCACGTAGAAAAAACCCAGATAGTCGAAGTTAAACCGGAGCCCTCTACTTCGGCGTGCCTCATAATCAGAACTGGTTTGGGCACGTACAAGCACGGAAAGAAGAAGGTTTCTGTTATTGTTGCGCATTTTTAATATTTCAGTCTCAGACAATTTAGCACAGAAGGCATGTGCTGTCGCTGTTTCATTTCATGACGTTTGTTTGTGAGCTGTCATTCTCGAAATTCCCAGGAATAACATTGTGAAGAATGTAAAACAAGGTATGAGTAGCTCTAGTGATGAATTGTGGGGCAATATAACCCACATATACCACATGCCACATAATAAGGCGTGACATAAACATTTACCTAAATGTATACGGAAGTCTTCGCTGACACCGACACGGGGCACTTAACGCGGTCGCGTTAAGATCACGCCGGACAGCGGCACAATCTGTGCTATCATCGAACATGTGTGTCTTCATTGTCTCTCGGCGCATTGCAGTAGCTGCAAGTATAATCAAAATTGCCCGTTTTTTTTTCTTCTGTGTGCGGCACCTGCGTTTGAGTTAATTATGCATATATCGTGTTTACAACGCCTTGCAGAGACGGTAGTTTGATCCAATCTTTATCAATTTCAAGTGTCACACATATTGGCGATTTGTTTCCTCGTAAATTGAAATTCTACCAATTTCATGTTGATTTTCGCGGTACCTCTCTTAGTGACGTCGCTAATCGGTGCCTTGTCTTCGCTGGTGACAGTTTCGAGGAGGGCAGGTGTAGTTAGTTCTTCCGGCGCGGCCACGATGTTGTCACTTTCCAAAGCATAGCCCGTGATGAGCTGGCGGACAGACAGCGCCCACTGCTGATAGCTCCAAGCTCTGTGTTTTCGCCGTTTCGCGCTGAAAAGAGACGAGCTGGCCCATATCTTGAAAGCGATCTGCGAAGGGGGCAGGCTGTGCTGAGTCCTTCGTAGGTGCTGTGTTCTCGCGCCTTCGTTCGCGTTGAAGCGACAGGCAGCACGAAAGGTAAAGTTGCTCGCTGCTGCGGGCTCTATCTTGAAAGCGATCCTTTTACGGGAAGGACGGACGGACGGAGGGAAGGACTCACATTTTTCTCGTTTAGTAAGTATACAAATACTTACGCATTCAACATGTTTGACCTATTAGGATGCGAAATACAAAGGTAATGTTGATAGGGGCACTTCCTGATATAGAACATTGATTGCTACAAAATATTGGAGTCCCTGGCACGGAAGCAGGGCTTCAGATTCTAAGAGGACCAGGGACAGAATTTAATAGGCAGGACTTCCCAAAACAAAACACACCCGGATTCCAATATAGGGTGCATATGCATTTTATTAGTCATAAGATGAGTGCCTCGGCATAGCCCATAGCCCCGGTTGCTCAGCCTGACAAGGTATCCTAAAGCACAAGCAGCATTAGACTCAATTAGCTCAATATGAGGACCACGTTTGAGCTTCTCATCATATGTGACACCCGAAAAATCACCTGCCCTTCCCCTGTCCAGAAAATGGCGGTAAGCGAAGATTGCCGTGTGTGTCTGACCTTCGTGTTGATTTTCTTTTTTGTTTCGCTCTTTCTTTATCTCTTTCTCTCTCTCCTTCTCCCTTTCTTTCGCTCTCTCTCTCTCTCTCTCTCTGTCTATCTTTCCTTCTCTCTTTCTTTCTTTCTCTCTCTTCATTTCTGTTTGTCTCTCTCTCTTTCTTTCTCTTCTTTTTTGTCCCTGGTGTGTGCCATTGAGCTTGGACCCTTTCTGCACTATCGCCAGGATCGACCCACTTTTCAGCATGACACAACCACCACCAACACCACCGACATTTGTGAACCTATACAGCTTCGCTTAAAAGGCGCTGCCACATTCCTCAGACCTTGGAAACCACTGCAGGAGTGCTTTACGACATCGACGCTTCAATCTGTGACAGTGATTTGCCTATTTTGATCAAAACAACGACAGAGAGCATTCCCATAATACAAGCTCATCGTAGTGGCAAATCAACTTGCGTGAAGCTCCTCTTCAAAGGGGATAGCCTACCATCGTACGTAAAGGTCGGCCATTTTCGTCATAGTGTACGACCTTTAGTCCCCAAGCCCCTACAATATCGCAGTTGTCAGAGAAGTGGACACGTGAGTGCTGCATGTAAGAACCCAGGCATATGCTTAAGTTGCGCCGAGTCACATAGCTCTGACACTTGTCGCACGACGGACTTCTCCAACTGCAAGGGTGCGCACGATGCGACTTCGAAAGATTGCCCGTTCCATAAAAATGAACAGGATATCTTGAGGCAGATGGTTAGAGACCATTCGACGCATAAAGAAGCCGCAACTAAACTGCGACGCCGACGTTCCCGGCACCGCAAGTCAAGCAAACACTGTGGTAGTTCTAAGGAAGTGCACAATCCGGAGAAGGCTGGTCGTCAACCGCTGACCTCGTGCAATACCAGCGCAGATGATTCAAATCAAGCATGGCCACCTTACCGAAGCCATGCCAGCTCGCAGAACCACGAGACACGAATCGCCCAACAACTACGAATGGCCCGACAGCAGGCCCTGCAGCAATCCGCGCAGAAGGCCAGGACTTGCAAGTGATCGCCATGCTGAAGTCACTCATGAATGTGTTGGGTACGTTACTGACGAACCTAAACACCCCGAATGCTCGCAGCACACTGCAGGTACTGGACGCGATGAATCCAGTACTTGCAAGTCATGAATGGCATCATGGCTCATTCACCTCTGTCGTTCCATAAAGATGTCAAGGAAGCATCCCTTTTTCAGTGGAATGCCCAAAGCATCAGATCAAGAATTTTGGATTGTCGACCTTTAATTTTTGCGAACAAGTTTCCCCTCATCGTCGTCTGCGAACCAAACTTTCAAACTCCAATCCGGCTATCGGGCTATGAAGCTTTCTCATCCGCGTCGTGTAATGTCCTCAGCAAGGTCGTCGTTTATGTTCGGTGTGAACTCACTTACGTGCTACATTCAGTTGTGCCTCACGACGACGACCAATACGTGTGTTTAACTGTAAAAACAAAGAAGCTTACATTCACTCTCGTCGCTGCATATATTTATCCAACCAGTCGTTTTGACACGCAACGATTGGGTGCTTTGTTATCCGCAACACCTGGCCCTTGGATCCTTAGTGTAGATTTTAACGCACAACGCCCGCTCTGGGGGAGTGTGAATATGGACTCCAAGGGAAGAAAATTAGTCGCATTTTCCTCGGACCAAGAGCTTTGTTGTCTCTATGACGGCAGCCCGACATAATTACGGGGACTAACCTACAGCAGCTGTCTGGACTTCATTTTCGTCTCTCAGTGTCTTCGAAGCAGTATAAAGTGGTTCTCAGACATAGAAACCCACGGAAGTGATCACATTCCTACCTATTTGAAGATCAAGATCAAGGGAGTGGCCGAGTCTCTATCTACTGCCCTCCGTAGAACAGACTGCACGAAGTTCATATCGCTTATGGAAGACGAATGTCAAGAAGGCCACCCATCATTTCTGGAGAATCAGATTAGAAATGCGCTGGAAGAGGCTACGTTCACTTTCAGGCCTTCTGCAAAGTATAATGAATATGAAGGTGAATTGGAAAGGCTTCGAGCGATTTGCCGACGCGCGGAAAGAAGATACAGGTGCACCAAATGTATTCATGATCTGAGGGAGGCGAGGCGGATCCAAAAGAAAATCCAGCGCCGCATCGATACGCTACAATCTCAGAAGTGGAAATCCTTTTGCGAATCCTTGGATCCTCGTGAGCCTCTGTCCCACGTATGGAGAACTCTGCGTGGCCTACAATCGCCTCCGCAACAGCGCCACCCTTTTAAGTCTCTTGCCCTGCATCAAGGACGACGTGAGATTGACGTTTCTGAGGATTTCTGCGCAATAATCGCTGGCTTGCCATCACGACCTGTATCATTAGCACGTGATGGTGCGGCATCCGAGGACTCTCGAATCGATCTCTTGTTCTCTATGGAGGAGCTAGAAGCTGCGCTGGCGACTTGTAGGAAGTCATCATCGCCTGGGCCCGACGGAGTCACATATAAGGCACTTGGAAACCTTGGCCACGAAGCCCGCAGTGTACTCTTGGAGAGATACAAGGAATGCTGGTGCGAAGGATTGATTCCTTGTGAGTGGACGGTCAGCAGGCTAATACCTTTACTTAAGAGCTCTAAATCTCCATTAGAGTTCGCATCGTACCGTCCGATCGCTCTTGCCAGTTGCGTTGGGAAACTAATGAAAAGGATGGTGTTGACCTGTCTTGAGTGGTACTTGTAATGAGGTATATCCGAATGGAATGGCGGGCTTCCGGCGCGGTCGGTCATCGGTCGATAACGTGGTTGATTTGGTAACATCTATTCAACACCAAAAGAGCATGAAGCGATTAACGGTGGCAATGTTTCTTGATGTGAAAGGCGCATATGATAATGTAGCGCACCAAGCAATCCTCGATGCTTTGACCGACGTGGCCCTTGGTGGCCGTGCACTGAGCTGGATTCATAGCTATTTGGAGGGTAGATCCTTCTTCGTATTTACAGAAGATGGAATGACATCCCACCATGTCACCAGCAAGGGGGTGCCACAAGGCGGAGTGTTAAGCCCCACGCTCTTCAACGTAGCACTGCTAGGCCTCGTTGGATCATTGCCAAGGACGGTCCAGATATGCTATCTGATATGATATCTGCAGATATCTGCAGATATGATATCTGCATCTGGGCGTCCGGCGTAACTCGTCCGCAGATACGGGCGAGACTGTAGAAGGCGGCCACACAAACGTCGTCTTATCTCCGTATGAAAGGCCTAGATCTATCCTCCGAAAAGTGCCCATTAGTCGCATTTCCGCGCAAAAACAATGACTCCATATGTTCTACGCATAAATCGACAAGTAATTGCTTACGAAAGAAAACACTGCTTACTTGGAGTCATCATCGACCGTGAGTTGTCTTGTTCGCCACATATTTCATATATGAAAAAGAGGTTGACTGCAATAGCGCATGTAATAAAACTTGTCGGCGGAAAGTCTTGGGGTGCATCTGTGCAATCGATGCTACAGCTGTACCATACACTATTTATGGGCTTCCTAACACATAGCCTGCCCGTGCTGGGAAGCACCAGTAAAACGAAGCTTGGAACACTCCAGAGTATGCAAGCCCAAGGTCTGCAGACGTGCCTCGGCCTCCCTTAGTGTGCATCCACAGCGGCCACAATCGTCATAGCACGTGACCACCCTATAGCAACGTACCTTGCAGTCGACGCTCTAAGAGTGTACATTCGACATGTCGCAAGGACACCCTTTCACCATCTTGCTTGTCTGCCAAAAACTAGGCCGCATACAAGTTTTAGCCGTCTCCTGACTACTCACGGAGCATCACTACCATCGAATTACGTCCCAGCTGCATGGCCTTCGTTGCCACTGTGGTCTCTGCATTCACCTCAAATATGCCTTACCATGCCAGGCCTCAAGAAGAAGGCACAATGCCGTCAGCAGCATTGAAGCAGGCCGCATTATTGCTACTACATGAGGTCCACAGTGACCGCTTACATGTTTACGCCAATGGCTCGGTCATGTTCAGCAGCTGCAGTATTTGTCCCAGGAAAATCTAGTGATAAAATTCCGGACATGGAACTTGTCACCGTCGACGGCTGTCGAACTTACAGCTCTGTGTGCAGCAATGGAATTTATCGATCAGTAACCACCCCAGAAATGGTCTATCTTCTGTGATTCCAAGGCCGCCCTCCAGAGTTTGCTCTCTGCAGTACGCCGTGGACCCCACGAACGACTTGTCGCGGACACACGCGGAATTTACCATTTGGCAGTTGACAAAGGACATGACACCGTCTTTCAATGGCTGCCAAGTCACGGTGGTATCCTTGGAAACGAGCAAGCAGACGCAGTCTTCACATACCAGTGCTTCACATACCAGTGCCGATTGTGTCGCTATCCCTACGTCCAGAACAGACGCAGCAGGAAAGCTCCGTACGCTTGCTCGCGAGCTTACGTTAGCCCCACTGGAATTCAGCGGACTTTAAAAACCAGTGCCTCTGTTCCCTGGATCCTAATCTGATGCTCCGCCTTCCACATGGCTTACCACGATGGGAGGTAACTCTCATTTGTCGCCTATGGCTTGAAGTAGCTTTTACCAACGCGTACTCCTACCTTATCAGAATGGCCACAACTCCAGATTGTGAAACTTGCGGGTGCAAGAGACGATAGCACATCTTCTGTGTGATTGTCGTCGTTTTAGTGCACACAGAAAAGTCCTCAGCACCACGCTAGACAAGATAGACAGCCGTCCCCTTACGGAAGCCAGAATTCTTGGTCCCTGGTCCAGCCGACGTCCGAACGAACTGCTTTAAAAGCACTAGTATGCTTTATTGCGATAGCAATTATATGGACACTCCAAAGCAGATTTCTGCTATCGTCGTCGCCGTCGTCGTCGCCATGAGGTTTCGTATGACGTCAACGGCGATGAATCGTCGCCGCGCTCCGGACGCTGTATGTGCGAGTGAAAGGGCGCGAGGGAGGCGCGCTTTCACGCGGAGCGAACGCACGTCGGCGAGCAAACGCGCGTCTGTGCTCCCTGAAGGGCTGCAGAATTAAGCGTCTCTTTCCTCCTTTTCATATATAGAGAGCAAACGCCACTTTTCCCGTCGCGCGAAAGGCTGTGGGGGGACGGGAGGGAGGGAGGGGAGGCGACGTTTAGATGCGGCACCAAATACGTATTTATATAAGAACGCCGCGCGCGTTCGGTGCGAACGCGGCCAGAACGCCGATGGCGTCGACAACAGTTCTGCGCGTTGCTGGTGCTGCTGCATGTCCAAGTTTATACAGCTGATAAAACTACTATCCTTACTCCGTATAGCTCTCTACTAATTTGCTATCGCAATTGGTGCTTCGCCTTTCGGGTGAAACTGCGACAACTTTTTTTAAAAGAAGAAACAGGACTTAGTGGAAAACTATAGAATGTGCGAATTGATGCGTTTCTTTTTCTTTACTTTTTAATCTTCTCTTGTTTTCTAGTCTTTTCGGCCCTTTCCCCATCCCCCTGTGTAGAGTAGACAACTGGACACTTAACCTGGTTAACCTCTCTGTCTTTCACCTCTTATTTTCCTTTTTTCGTTGCTTCGCTTAAAAGCTTGTCGTGTGTGACCTTCGTGATGATTTTCTTTGTTTCTTTCTCTCTACTTCTCTTTCTTCTCTCTCTCTCTCTTTCTTTCTCTATTTCTCCTTCTCTCTCTCTTTTTGCCACTCTCGTTCTCTCTTTGTTCTCTATCACTTCCCTACCCCTCGAGGCTGAGAGCATTTGCTGCGGTCGTCACTAGAGGCAACGAAGCAATCACGTCGGCTACGATCCGTAGCAAGAGCACGGCCGTGGCCGAAGCGGCGGCCATAGCACTAGCCATACGAGCGGCAGAGGTCAAGAGGCAATCTGCACACGTTCTCACGGATTCTCAAGAAGCTTGCCGACTGTTTCTCAGGGGCGTTCTCCCTCGGAGCGTCCTAGGCATTCTAGGAAACAACCTTCGATAGATCACATCATCACATGGTGCCCCGCTCACGAAGGTGTACAGGGAAACGAACGGGCGGACCGCCTGGCTCGAGGACTAATTTCCGAGCCGCGGACACATCGACCCGGGAGGAATACCTCACACCTACGCTGCCGCGAGATATCCTCGACAGCAAAGACGCGCAAGGCAGACAATGGCGCCACCCCACCCTAAACTCACACGCTGGCAATCCAGGACTGGAGACGCCTACAAACGAATACATATCCCAATATACACACACTCAGCAAAATACACCCGTCCCAATACAATGACTGCTGTCCTTGGTGCAGCGATACACCAACCCTCATACATATCACTTGGCATTGCAAACAAAGACCAGCGGAGGGAAACTCGCCCCTCGTTACACGCAACGAACTTGAAAGGTCGTGGGAGGCGCGACTCGCCCGGCAGGACCTGGGAAGCCAGCAGGCAACCTTGGACCAAGCCGAACGAGCCGCTAGAGCCAGTGGGGCCCTGGAGTAGGGGCTTCACCCGCAAGAACCTCAGTGTGCTATTTTAATAAAATGTTTATTGCTCCTCCTCCTCTCTATCGCTCTCTCTTTCCTTCTCTTATATCTCTTTCTCTCTCACTATCTATATGTTTCTTTATCTCTCTCTTTCTATCTCTCTATTAACACAGCAAGCTGGCGAGTTGGTAACTGAACACATGTTTCGTAGGGTGGGCAGCGCTACCCGGACGAAGGACAGAGGAAGAGACGATACGAGCGCTGACTGACAACTGATTTATTATTTTCGAACAAATGAATATATATATATATATATATATACAAATATGAACAGGTGACTTGATTTCTTTCTTTCTCTCTTTCTTTCTCTCTTTTACAGCGTAAGCTGTTATGGGCTCATTCCAATAGCCGTTTCGGGTCGCGATGATGCCGCCGCCGCCGCCCCGTAGCCGCTATCGTATGTGAAAAAAATGGCCGCGTATCTGCGTGCTTCGCTGCAAATGTCGTCGAAAGACGATAGTCTTCTGCCGGCCGTACTACATGAGTGCTGGTCTGATCCGCGGCCACCCGTGATGCTGTTCTCGTACCATTTCCGTCCTGGCATGATAAATGCAATGGAGGTTTGTTTGAACAGATTTCATTTACCGCATTATCACGGCTGGCATGCCATGTGTCGTACCTCCACGATATGTCAGCAATGTTTCGGTCGCGTGTGGTATACTGTATAGCATGATAGTTTGCAAAGAAGAACCATTTGTGAGACATGAATGTATTTTATTGCGTGGAAGGATCAATGGCTGTGCGCATGTACTACTGGTGCGCCGAAGTAGACGCCTTCCCGTCTCCGGTGACGCCAGGGTGTGAGGCACGATCACGTTCCACAGTGGCACTGGTACCACTGGCACACTGAGTGCGGAATCGGCCGCATCTGGCTGGCATTGATAAAATTGAGGAGGTGCTGCGTGAGACATGGACGCCATCTGGCAATACATCGGGAAACATGAGCTTGTGCAGAGGGTTTCCTTCCTCCATGGCAGAGGGCGCTCGTCGGCGCGCAGTCGGGGAAACACGAGCTTGTGCAGAGGGTTCCCTCCCTTCGTGGCAGACGTCGTTCGTCGGCGCGCATAGTGTGGCATTTTCAGCGCAGCTTAAGAAACTAGGGTCTTTTGAGTTACGTATCTATGTATTTTCTATTAAAGGAACACACCTCCTAATACTTACCTAGTGATGTTGCGCCTCAGATATGCGTAATATTTACTTTTTGATCGATAACGTTCACAAGTATGACAGCCGTACCAGTTTAAGTAGTGTGGGCGGTAAGCAAGTGGTCCAACTTTGGCCGGGTGGCTGAATCGGTTGACAGACAGACAAACAGAAAGACAGACAGACAGACAGACAGACAGACATTTGTTATTGTGGGGTTTAGAAACAGACAGACAGACAGACAGACAGACCGACCAAATTTTCAGCGTTTAAGTTCCCCAGAAAGACTATCGTCTTTAAAAGTACCCGCTCTCCGCCGGGATGAAGGCCCGCTGCGTCGGAGGCGGATACTCTACCACTGAGACACGCAAGCGCTTGCTATCCGAGAGCGGGAGAGGCACTAGCCCTCGGCGATGGAACGCGTCCGCTTGCACGCGCGACGGCGTCCCAAGCGTGTTCCTGACGCATTCACTTAAATTACTAGGTAGTACTGTCGAAACGCTCGTGTAGCTTACGCTGTGACTGTGCTGCGCGTGCCGCGCAGGCCTGGCATTTTTTTTGCCCCTGGCATGTCCCACTGAGTTTGTTTGGACCCTTTCTACACAATCTCCAAGATCGGCCCATGTCGGTCACGGAGCGGCATAGTTTCGAGTCATCAACACGCTGATTAACTGGCGCCAAAACGTCGTGGTCTCGCGGTATGGCATAGTTTCGAGACAGCAACACGCCGACTAACGGGCGCCATATGGTCGGCGGCCGCTGTTGCTTCTCTACTTGTCAGCGGACCCAAGTGAGTGCATGTGTGTCTGTGTGGTGCAGTGCGGGGGCGCGACCTCTGATAGCGGGGGGAATCACCCGTCCCCTCGCCCTTGATTAAAAGGGGCCTGCCCAAGACTTTTGGGAGGAGTCATGAGGTAATTAGGTGAACTGTTACACATACGTGCCGTTCCCCGACCTAATGAACTAGGGAAAGGAGAGGTTATTTAAGCGCAAGTTTTAGGCCCTGCTAATCAGTCTAGAAGCTGAGCTTGTAATCTGCTGAGAAGCAGTCGAGAAGCTAGTGCCGTCAGTATCACCTGGGCCGCCTAGCCGCGTCGGAACTCCGAATAACTAGTTTACGTATGAAACGACAAACCAACGTCTACAACGAAGCTCACGGTAGTTCACCTCAAGTTAACTCAACCTGCTTGAGGGAAGCATGAGGCCCAACTCACTTCAATCAGTTGAAGTGAGTCATCAGTATGACTTCTACCACTATGCTTTAGTGGTTCCTTCACTTAGTACCCACGTTCGAACCTATCTGAGTGGTTTTTGAGTTAATCTTTTTTTTTGCGAGTCGTCATTTTTGCTGAGTCATGCTCATGACTATGACTGCTAGCATCATCTCTTAGTGTTTCCGTCAGTTACTACCCAGGTCAGAACCCCTTTGAGTAGTTCTTGAGTGTTAATGTTTTTTGCTGAGTCATAGTCATTATGCTGAGTCATGCTCATGACTATGACTTCTAGCAGCATACTTTAGTGTTTCCTTCACTTAATACCTATGTCTGAACCTATTTCAGTAGTTTTTAAGTGTTCAGCTTTTTTGCTGAGTCATTGTCATTTTTGCTGGGTCATGGCCATCACTATGACTTCTAGCACAATACTTTAGTGTTTCCTTTACTTAGTATCCACGTCAGAACCCATGTCAGTGGTTTCTCAGTGTTCATATTTTTTCGCTGAGTCATTGTAGTTTTTGCTGAGTCATGCCATGGTTATGACTTCTACCATCATTCTCCAGTGTTTCCTTCACTTAGTGCCCACGTCCGAACCCATTCCAGTGTTTTTGAGTGTTAATCTTTTTTTTCGCTTAGTCATTCTCAATTTTGCTTAGACATGCTCATGACTATGACTTCTCCACCATCCTGTAGTGATTCCTTCACTTAATACCCACGTCAGACCCATTTGAGTGGTTTTTGAGCGTTAATCTTTTTTTTGCTGAGTCACTGTCATTTTTGCTGAGTCATGCTCATGACTATGACTCTAGCATCAACCTTTAGTGTTTCCTTTACTTAGTACCCGTCAGCACCCATTTGAGTGGTTTTTGAGTGGTAATCGTTTTTCGCTGAGTCATTCTCAATTTTGCTGAGTCAAGCTCATGACTGACTTCTACCACCATCATTCAGTGTTTCCTTCACTTAGTACCCACGTCAGAACCCATTGAATAGTTTTTGAGTGTAACCTTTTTTCGCTGTCTGTCTTTTTTGCTGAGTCATGCTCATGACTATGACTTCTAGCATCATCATTTAGTGTTGCCTTCTTAGTAGCCACGTTCTAACTCAATTTAATGTTTTTTGAGTGTTAATGCTTTTTTTTGCACTGGGTCATTGTCATTTCAGGTGGCTGTTTGATGACCTACATGACACGCATGTCATGACATTCATGTCGTGACCTTTATTTATGTTCGTTGCACACTGTTCTCATACTATGCCAATTTTGGTACCTACCAAGTTAACGAAACGATCATGAGAGCACCAAGACGTAGGAAGCTGTTTCATGACCTACATGACACACATGTCATGATATTCACGTCATGACTTTTCGTTTATGTTCGTCATACACTCTTGTCATAGTATGCCAATTTTGGTAAATACCGAGTTAACGATACGACCATGTGAGCACCGAGACGTAGGCGGCTAGACAGATAGATACTGTCAAAGTGGCAAATGTTCGCAAGAAATGAATGCTTCGCATTAAAATAAGCTTAAACAGTGTTTACAAAATACACAAAATTAACAGGCATCAAGGAGTGTCGACTGACTTGGATGTTCATATTGCACACAATAAAGAATATCGAAAACCGTGCAGCAAGCAGGCGCTTCGGGTAGTGCCTCTGGAGCCACGTTTTATTCGCTCAACGCTACATGCCATTGTTCATAAACCGCGCATTTGCTCTGGCAGCCATTGTGAGTTTCCGACATATACTTGGTCTCTGTCTGATCACGAGAACAGCAAGGCAGCTTGCACTTACTGCTCCGCAAGTTACCAGAGCCTGTTACCTCAACATTCACACATGGCGCATTTAATGGGCAGCTCAGGCGTTTTCTTGGCCATGTCAATGTAACAAACTTTCAGGTTCATGAGGCCCACCTTTCACGCGCGTACTTGTAGAATTGATCCGCAATTCAAAATTGTTTTATTTAAATAAGCAAAAAAGTCCAAAGTGAAACGGATACTCGACCGAGGCGTCGAGCGAACATCTTCGTGTGATGTCACGAGCGGTGAACCAGCGGGCAAGGCGTGCAGTCATGCCGGTCCGTTAGCGCGGACAACGAAAACAGTGAAGAGCAGACACTGAGATGATTCGTGACCACGCCGTACCATTGTCACAATGTCTTCGGGTGACAGTGTCAGCTGCACCAGCATTTCGGCGCTGCCAAACAGCGACAGCTACGATTCCGATTAATTCAATAGCCATGAATCGTCGTTCGCATTTGAGCGCCCACGACGAGAGCCGGCGCCCAACGCAACACGTGTTGTTACGCGCAGACCAAGGGTAACCCTAACCACTGATTGATACGTGCTGTTTACTATCTTAGGTGTTTGACCCCTTCTCAAGTTAGCGATTCGCAAACTCCTTATAAGATATTGTGGAATGCTGCTTTCCGCGTTTGTATATCGATTTAGAGAGCGCACTATTTCCCCGCAAGAACGCTGCAGAGTGTCCAAAGCATGATCAGTGCATTTGTTTACATCGACATGGCACAGCGACAGCTCGTCGTTCGCTTGATATATTATGCAAGCTGCGCGTCAGTGACATCCAATAATCTCAGAATATAGCAAACACGCAGGTTTTTTGCATGTAAGTTCTGTCGCATCACCCTGAGTCGCGTTTGTACTGAGTGACCGGGCACCTTCGAAAACAGCGAGTGCGAGACCATATAGTACCGTAGTTATGCTGCTATACACTTGCCATTACTCGTTCTCTTTTCATGCACACAATTATGTCTTCCATAACGTATAGATAGATTAAAACATTGCGTGTATAACGTCATTGAGAGAATGCGTAGTTCTCTCGAGGAAACGCCGATGCCAGCACTGACACCATTGGCAGCTGAACGAGGCGGCTGTTTGCGCTGCTGTATCGAAGGGGCCTCCGCTTGTTGCTCATTTGGGATCAGCGGCAAACACTGCACCTCGTGAAATAAGTAATGAGTCAGCATGAAAACACCTTAAAATGTGCCCATGTGCGTAATGATATTTAATTTAGGGTAGTGGCCGGCGAGCGCTGCTGGCAGCCTTCGAGAACGGCAACGTACCGATGATGATAGTTCGCCCGTGTCGCTTGTTTCTCGATTTTTGTCTGTGCACTGTGCGAAATGAAGGATATTTTATTACAAATCCATATCGTCAAAACCGAACTACAAAATCTGTTTTCTTCATCAGGTCAGTCGCTCAGGTCCGCCGGTAGTATAATGTCGCGAACTCGGCGACTCTGATAAGTCTCCCTCAGCAAAACGCGATCGACATCGGCTCAAACTACGTGTGCGGTGGGCGAGGGCTAAGTTCGTGCAGCCAATTACGACACCACTTAACACATATCACGAGCCCGTCAACAAAGAGCGGAGCTTCTTGCGCAACTTCTTACGCCAAACACTACCTCACGGTCAGCGGCTCCTCGATGCTGTCCTCTGGTATTCATTCCAGAATGCTTCTGCGTATGCCGCTGTCACAGCTGTCTTCGATTCGTCGTCGGCGCGAAGTATATCGACGGGGTGTACCAGCCGGTTGGTCGTTCCGTACTCAAGCGAACACAGTGAAAGAGTCAGAATCGGGAGTAAAAAAAAAAAGAACACGATATTTATCAGCTGATAAATATAGCCAAATAATACATAAAATAATTAAAATAATAACAAAACACCACAGACTACCACACCTGAACTAATATAACACAATGACGAAGACGAATAAATACGACGAGCAATTAACAGTGGATATAAAATGAACAGGGAGTGGATCAAATACAAGACTACACTTAACAGTATTTCAATAAAACAAAGTTCAAAAGAAAACAACGATGTCATACGCGTGGCCAGGCAGCAGCAGCAAGGCCATAAACCGTGAAGTCGGCGCGCAGAGCTTTCCCGAAGAATGCTGGTGGGTCGATCTTGCTGAGGTGGATGAGATTGCTGGGCTGGATTTCTCGGGGGTCTAGATTTGACGTCTTCTCTCAAGCACGTTGAGCTAACTTGAGGCGAACTACCGTGAGCTTCGTTGCAGAAGTTGGTTTCTCGTCTCGTACGTCAACTAGTTCCTCGGAGTTCCGACGTGGCCAGGCGGCCCAGGCGATACTGGACGGCACTAGCCCGCCGACGGCTTCTCAGCAGCGCATAGGTTCAGCTTCTAGACTAATTAGCAGGGGCCAAAACCTGTACTTAAATAGCCTCTCACTTCCCTAGTTCCGTATGTAGGGGAACTACCGGTAATGCAGAGTTCACCTAATTATTCGTGACTCCTCCCAAAAGTCTTGGCCGCGCCCCTTTCACCCGGGACGGAGGACGGTAGATTCCCCTCTCTCCAAAGTCGAACCCCGGCACTGCACCACGCGGACGCACACGCACACCTCGGGGTCCGTTAATCGGCGTGACGAGTTCTCGAAACGAGATTCCACCCGGTTGTGCCACGACGTTTTTGACGCCCGTTAATGGGCGTGTCGCCTTCTCGAAATTATTTGCCGCACAGTGAGGACACGACGTTTTTTTGGCGGCCGTTAATTGGCGTCAAAACCACTCGACAACTCTCGAAAATATGCCGCTCCGTGACACTGCATGCCCCCCACATTCAGAATATTACCACATAATATTCACTTACGCGAGTTGCATTTTCGAGAGAAAAAAAGAAAAAGAAAAGAACACCGTTCCTGTATACATAACATTATAATCGAATAACAACGTGTACTATACGAAAAAAATTGAACAGAACACTACACGTCTATGTGTACAGCCCCAAAATCCTCCAACTTAACTACAGAATGACCCCAAATAAATAGTACTTGAAATATCACATGTAGCACAAACGCCATGAACAGTCTGCTCACTCTACGTCCGTGATTAATACATGTACTAGTGAAACTGCAAAAAAAAATGGCTCCAAATACGCGCTTAAGACTACCAGAACATTCGCGCATATTGCAAAGTACTTCCACGCACCAAATGAAACGCAAAATGCGGTCGTCTTCCAAACACACGTGCGAGACACGCACCAGCGCTGTGCTCCTTGGTGTCCGCGCAAGACACGCTTTAACGGAACGGTACAAACAATTTCTAACAGGTATGGCCACACAATGGCTCCCTCAAATAAAGCTCTGACTCTCAAAGAAAAAAAATCTCACGAACATTTCAGTAAAATGAACTGATACAGCATATCTCACCGAAAAACAAGCCTACCTGATACAGAAAGAACGATATACCAAGAAAACAAAGTTTCAAAAATTTATGCGCGCGCTAACCAGCTCTTTCAGAATATCGGAGAGCTATTAAAACAATTTAAACAAATCCCTACAACTTGCTTAATTAATGAAACGATCTCTAGTATCGGAGATCTGGAGCAATTAACCGAACACTGAAATAAAGAAACAAACAAACTGTTTCTACAAAACCTGCGTCGCTTTTCATTTCAAGTAGCTTATGTTAGTGCCATATCCTTAAGCCGTACTCGAGGCGGGCGTGGTTTGACAGCTCGTCTTGTCAACGAGGGAATTACAAAGGGTACGGAGGTCATTCTCCTCGCTGCCCACCCCCGACACTGTACAGACAGGTAACGTGTCTCAGGCATCGCACTGCGACTTCACTGACGCGTATGACTTAATTCGCGGCGCCGTACCGGCTCTCTCTCGTGCCAAGCCTTGCACCCCTTGCAAAGAACCGAACCGCCCCCGCGCCGAACGGCCCTTTCCCTGCTTCCTCACCCGGCGGCTCGGACGCTTAACTGGAGACATTGCAATCGGCCAACGCGCCTTTCGAAATCCTTCACTGCGCTCCCCACAGGCATTAGCGCTTTTTGTTTTATTAGGCTGCGTTGCCTTCTCTGCCGCATTACGGAATCTGCGACACCGCTTCTTTCTCCTAGCACGCTTTCCGGTGCCAATTTCCGAGACTTCCGCTCGCATCTCGTGGTGACCGGCACGCGTATCGTCGTTCACGATTGCCACCTCTACCACACAGTCTGAATGATTAGCGGGTGAATCACCCATCTCAAATGCCACCTTCACTGGCGGAAGCCCCAAACACCTCGGGACAATGCCGGTATTTTCTCCTGCCCGCATTGTGCTTTTGTGCACTTTTCTGAGCGATTGGACTCTACACTGGTCCTCTTGCCTAACGAGTTTGTGTCACTTCGGACTACTTCTGCAAGAGCTACCCTCGCGACGTATTCCCGGGATAACTTATCCAGAGTTATTGAAAGAAACACATTCCCAAACCTACGCAGATACAGCAAAATATACCCACAAACATATCGCGGCATATGCCGCTGGTGCGGCGACACACGCCCTACACACTTCCACATCTCGGGGGGGGTTTGGGGCAAACCTCAACGCTTAAAGACGCATAAAGGCCGTTTCACATGGTGCGATTTTCCACTGCGATTATCGCACCGGAAGTGCGATTTCCGTCGCATGCGACGAAAATCGCAGTCGCAGGGCTGATTCTGCGATTTTCGGCTGCGACCAACCGGTTGGTCGCAGCGTCGCAACGTCGCAGCAATCGCTGCGATTTTTCCGTCGAAATTGCGCCGAGAGGTATTTCGCGGTCTGTCTTGGAAAATGGCGGCGGTCGCTCAACGCAACGTTTATAGATACTTTTTTGTCTATAATAAATATTGGATCAACAAGCCTCGAACAGTGCAACTAATTGCGTGGAACCTTGGATTGCGCAATCGGTACGTAACATCAGCACCGACACGCGAACAGTGCAGATAAAGACTCGTAGGTCAGATTCGGTTCTGTGATTTCTAGGAGTTGACACGCTACGTTGCTAATCTGGCGACGCTGTTTTTAGGTTGGCTTCGGGTGCTGATAGTACGTACTATTACGTGATTTTCCGTTATTCACACGCGCTGCGAGTTTGTAAATACTACAGGTGTCCCTCACGGGAAGGCATGGCCTTCGGATGTCGTCCCAATTTTCTGGTTCTGGAGACAGCTCGCTATATACGAAAACGCCACAGTTTTATCGCGGTATGCTTTTACGGACGGAACATTTAAAGAATATCCAACTACGGACAAATGCTATGGTCAATAGGTCACGCTAAACGCGCGACCATTTAGTTGCAGTCGGTTGGTTAGGGCTTTCATGTGCATTTTCCCCAATGAATTATCTCATTTCAAGGTTCTGTTACTTCCGCTGCGAGACGCAAAGCGAACGTGCAAACTGGATATCGTAATGAATGTTCCACAATAGCATGTTTCACGCTTTGACTGGGAATAAACAGTGTTGCCAATTTGTTTTCGAAGCAATATTTAAGCAGTTTTTTTCTCATTTTTCTGATGCATCATTTTTCTCCTGAATAAAAAAACCAATAAACCGTCAGTGTGTTGCAGACTTTGTATCCTTACTGCATCTGTATTAACCCTCACATTAAAAGGTAATTGCACATTTCGCTTACTTCAGTGCATTGAATTACTTTTGTTTATGCTGGTTGTAACATATCGCAGTACTCTAAGAAACTACTTAGCCATAAACATCCTTGCCTTTTCTTGCTTCTCTGTCTCTACTTCATGTAAAACGCATGCAATAATGCGAAAGCAGGCAGACATCTGGTTTTTATAAGTCGTGGATAACACATTAAATAAAAGCAGATCAAAATTGCAGTGAAGTCAGCCGGATGCTTTCCTTCGTGTGAATGATAGTATCTTTTCAAGTGTGGTTGTGTCTTGCATGCCCACCGCTCATAAAGTGTGCAGACTCATCACGAGGCGTAGGTATTGCCCATCAAGATGGAGGCAATGTTGCTAATGAGTCTGCACTTACATGTATTACTGCATGAACTCGTATAACCATATCCCAATTACTCAATCGAGCTTGCTCAGAGTCATATTCACCAAAATTCTACTTATCCGAGCTTGCTCCGACTCATATTCACCAAAATATACTCGGCCGAGCTTGATCTGACTAATATTCACAAAGATTCCACTCAGGCAAGCTTGCACCGAGTCATATTCACCAAATATCCACTTAGCCAAGCTTGCTCTGACTTATATTCATCAAAATTCTACTCAGGTGAGCTTGCACTGAGTCATATTCACCAAAAATCTACTTGCCGAGCTTGCTTTGACTCATATTCACTAAAATTATACTTGGATGAGCTTTCCCTGACTACCACATGACAATATTCACTAAAAGTTTACTCAACTGAGCTTGCTCTTATTCGTATTCACCAAAATTCTACTCAGTCAGGCTCAAACGAACTCAGACTCACGAAGTTCGAAGTCTTAGTGAGCCAACGTTGAGTGAGTTCACCGTGCTATGTATACATTACATTATGTGACCTGTGCGGTGAATAAGCAAACATTGTCTATGAGTACGTGTTGCATAGGGTGAAATAAGGACAACTGTAAACACTGCAGTTAGTTTTCTAGAGTTTAACTGATCGTTGCGTGAAAGTTTTGCCTCATGTCGATTCAAGCAAGTGCATTGGATCTGCATCATATTTTTTGCCAATCCTGCTGGCTGTCCTAGCCATTACTGGGTGGCCACATTTTGTACATTTCAACACAAAGTTGAATACATGACCAGTGCAATATATTAAAAAAAAGGATGCTTGCATCACTGCGCGTATAACAATCAGAACATGACACAAACACATGCACATAAGATGCACGCAAATGATAAATACATAAACAGATGAAATCAGCTAGCCACCACCTATTGAAAAAAAAAGCACAGGACTACGTATAACCATTCCCCTTGCCAGGTACCTGGGCTATAGGAGAAACACACGTGCAACCTAGCAGTTACCTCGAGGTAGCAGCTATGGACGCTTTTGCATTCGCAGCTGGCCACTCAACCACTCAAGTGTGTTCAGTGTGCACTTGTACTTAGGCAGACTTTTTATTGTTTATATCTCAAAAATTTAATGTGGCTCCTCAAAATTTTGAGAATGTTTGGATTCTGAGGCTTGCAAAGGTAAATATTTTTATTCCATTTTCGTTCAAGGTGAAGGCTCATACAAACGATTCGAGATATTGTCAGTGCCCCTCACTTTCTCTCAGAACATAAGTAGTCTGGTATTGAGATTCTAGCAGCTTTTCAACAGCAAGAAAGGGAATCAGCTTCCCCTGTTTTCAGCATTGGGTTAATGCAGGCAATTCAGGGAGGCATAAAGTTTTGCTAATACAATCGGGTCGGGAATACCAGATTAGACTGTACCTGACACTTTCCTTGCACTTTCTTATTTTGGTCAAATAACCTAGTTTGAAATGGCTCCAGTTAGCATGCTCTAACATTGGTCTAATATAGGTTAAGTACATGACTAGCTTAACAGACTGGGATGCTGGCTTTCATTTCCAGGAAAGGAATCATAGCACCTGCTCCAGTTGCATAGTTTTTGGTTATCAGGGGTATTCAGCCTCACTTTAAGGATAACGTGGTGAAGCAGGTAGAAGCACAAGCATTCCATTAGCGGATAGTTTCGATAGCTTATTACCTTACCCTTGCCACCATGAATACAAATTTGAGCGTTCATTTGTTATTAAAAAACAAACGTACTCCTAACAAGGTTTTAATGTTAGCCGTGTGGCTACGCGGCTGCGTACGTACTGCAGCATATTAACTTAAGCTTCTTGATAAAGATTCACAGCACACTAACAGCGCAAGAACAGGACGAGAAAATAGACGACGCCCATGTCTACCAGAATGATACGATACTACGTACACAAGTGACTGCAGCTCCTAAAAAAATGTGGTGTCGGCTTTTACGCCTTTTGAAATATTCAGAGAGCACTTGTATGAATAATTACAGCACAGGCGCGAGACGGACGAGCCAGGCTGGCGCTAAGATAAACGTTCACAACACAAATTCCATTGCACGTTCAGTAGTTACACACAGATCATTTGCGGCTTTGTTCAGGGGCAGACGTGAGCTTTTGTGTTGGTGCTTGCTGCTAATTTTGGTGCAAGAATATTGCTAGAAGCAGGAACCGCTAATGCGCAATCACGAGCAATACACACACATCCGTTTTTCAGAAGCTGACGTTAAGCACGGGTAGCGCGAGGGTCTCTGTGTTGACATGACGACTTCGCTGCAGCCGAATTCAGAATACTGCATATGCGATGACAACAGCTATAGGGGCTTGTTGATAGCTCTTGTAATTTGTTTAACCACAGGAAGAACGACACAGGCATAAAACACACGAGACAGCACACAACGCTGAACGACCACCTGCGAACAGCTGTTTACGTCCGCCATTTCTCCTCGTATTGAACTTCACAAACCGCTGTTGCGCACTCCATAACAAATTAAACTTTGAAGCGTTTTTAAATTACAAAACGCACGTATTATTTGGTCCTAATAAAGAGAGGTCAATTATATTCTAACGCGCAAGTCTTTTTCATTACATTAAACGAATTTATGCGGCGTGTGGGACAAAATTTGGTAGCAGCCACCTGGCGTCGCATCAGTCGCATTGTTGACATCGCACCATGTGAAACGGCCGTTGCGAATTCGCATCTGCGAAAATCGCAGCTGCGAAAATCGCAGTGAAAAATCGCATCATGTGAAACAGCCTTTACACGTCATTTGAGCGGTGGATGGTACAGCTGACCGGCGATACCCTGGCGGGACAAGAAGCTCTCGTCCAGCAAGTACATGGAGCAGCTATGGCCATTGGAGTCCTGGAATGAGGACACCATCCACTCGTCCTCAAGATGAGCGACCTTAATGGTTTAAATAAATGTTTTCTCCCTCTCTCTTCAGCAGAAGAGCCTTTAGATATGCCGTAATTTTGAAACTGACTATCACATTGTTTTTTCTGTATTCTCATTTAAAACAAAGCGATTCTTCTACCGGCGGGCCGCAGAAGAATTCCTCCCGAAAAGATGCACTATAAATACAAAATACACGATAAATACAAAAGCACAGCCAGTAGGCAATCAAAGAACCGAGGAATGCCATAATGTCGCATCGGATCGCGTTACAAGAGTGGTCAAAACATATACAAGTTAACAAAGTTGTGTCATCATGCGATGAATTACTAAAATATCGTTAAAGAATGTAATTGCGTGATTTGATAAAGGTCTGCTTAAATCACCGTAAATATAAATAAGTTTAAAAATACACGTACTACTTGGTCGAGCTACGTTGTGTATATGAGCCACGTAATGTTCGCTTGGCGCATAAAGATGAAACGCAAAACATTTCGAGGTGGCTTCTACATTCTTAGCCATATTCGAATCAGCAAATTGAGCTGCGATTTTGGATAACGATGCTGGGAGTCTCCTTGTACCGTAGCTAAGTGGTGCTATTCTGGACATCGGCGAATTCCGCCATTTTGTCGAGTTCTCCATATTGTCTGCTCTGATTGTCCGAGAGGTCTGCTGCGGCCTCTCCGATTGGCGCAAAACGTCGCCATTAATGAATCTGACAACATGGGGAATTCGACGGTGTCGAGTCTAGCATCCAATATTCAAATTTGGGCGGGTTAGTGCGTATCCGTGGCAAAATGGGAGGTGGCCTGAAAAAATAAGGACAGCGGAGAATAGAAACAACGACTGTTTAAGCAACATCTAAGATTTTATTCGAACAAAACAAGTATTTAGAAGCAAGCAGACACACTATGGAGTCGCTGCAACTGAACCAAAGCCATTTCTTACAGCTGAAGAATAAAAAATATGCGTGAGTGTCAAATGACCATTGAGCGAAATGCAGCTCCACTAACGTGAAACCTCGGGAGGTGCGAAGCATGCAGTGATGCACCGCTAATGGGGGTCATATACTGCGTTAAGTGATTGCTCACAACCCCGTAAACGCGGCCTGCGTATTACGACGACAGAAGAGAAATTCT